>NW_028319093.1:0-299562 GCF_062004578.1 Staurois parvus
GGCCGCTCGGCTCCGCCTCCTCACCAGTGATTGGGCGCCAGCACTGGAAAGGCACACAGGCGACCAATCACTGGCGAGGAGGCGGAGCTGAGCGGCCCCGCGAAAATCGAGTGAGGGAGCGGCCAGTAAGTGTGCAGCAGCACCATGCTGTAACACTCTTGGCACTATTCCTCCCCACTGACACCAACGATGGGGCGCTATTCCCCCCCCCACTGACACCAACGATGGGGCGCTATTCCCCCCCCACACTGACACCAACGATGGGGCGCTATTTCCCCCCCCCCACTGACACCAACGATGGGGCGCTATTCCCCCCCCCCACTGACACCAACGATGGGGCGCTATTCCCCCCCCTCCACTGACACCAACGATGGGGCGCTATTCCCCCCCCCCACTGACACCAACGATGGGGCGCTATTCCCCCCCCCACTGACACCAACGATGGGGCGCTATTCCCCCCCCTACTGACACCAACGATGGGGCGCTATTCCCCCCCCCACTGACACCAACGATGGGGCGCTATTCCCCCCCCCCCACTGACACCAACGATGGGGCGCTATTCCCCCCCCCCCCACTGACACCAACGATGGGGCGCTATTCCCCCCCCCCACTGACACCAACGATGGGGCGCTATTCCCCCCCCCCCCACTGACACCAACGATGGGGCGCTATTCCCCCCCCCCCCCACTGACACCAACGATGGGCGCTATTCCCCCCCCCCCCCCACTGACACCAACGATGGGGGCGCTATTCCCCCCCCCCCCACTGACACCAACGATGGGCCGCTATCCCCACTGACACCAACGATGGGGCGCTATTCCCCCCCCCCCACTGACACCAACGATGGGGCGCTATTCCCCCCCCCCCCACTGACACCCAACGATGGGGCGCTATTCCCCCCCCCCACTGACACCAACGATGGGGCGCTATTCCCCCCCCCCCACTGACACCAACGATGGGGCGCTATTCCCCCCCCCCCCACTGACACCAACGATGGGGCGCTATTCCCCCCCCCCCACTGACACCAACGATGGGGCTCTATCTCCCCCCCCCACTGACACCAACGATGGGGCTCTATTCCCCCCCCCCCACTGACACCAACGATGGGGCTCTATTCCCCCCCCCCACTGACACCAACGATGGGGCTCTATTCCCCCCCCCCCACTGACACCAACGATGGGGCTCTATTCCCCCCCCCACTGACACCAACGATGGGGCGCTATTCCCCCCCCCCCACTGACACCAACGATGGGGCGCTATTCCCCCCCCCCACTGACACCAACGATGGGGCGCTATTCCCCCCCCCCACTGACACCAACGATGGGGCGCTATTCCCCCCCCCCCACTGACACCAACGATGGGGCGCTATTCCCCCCCCCCCACTGACACCAACGATGGGGCGCTATTCCCCCCCCCCCACTGACACCAACGATGGGGCGCTATTCCCCCCCCCCCACTGACACCAACGATGGGGCGCTATTCCCCCCCCCCACTGACACCACGATGGGGCGCTATTCCCCCCCCCCCACTGACACCAACGATGGGGCGCTATTCCCCCCCCCCCACTGACACCAACGATGGGGCGCTATTCCCCCCCCCCCACTGACACCAACGATGGGGCGCTATTCCCCCCCCCACTGACACCAACGATGGGGCGCTATTCCCCCCCCCACTGACACCAACGATGGGGCGCTATTCCCCCCCCCACTGACACCAACGATGGGGCGCTATTCCCCCCCCCCACTGACACCAACGATGGGGCGCTATTCCCCCCCCCCACTGACACCAACGATGGGGCGCTATTCCCCCCCCCCCACTGACACCAACGATGGGGCGCTATTCCCCCCCCCCCACTGACACCAACGATGGGGCGCTATTCCCCCCCCCCCACTGACACCAACGATGGGGCGCTATTTCCCCCCCCCCCACTGACACCAACGATGGGGCGCTATTCCCCCCCCCCCACTGACACCAACGATGGGGCGCTATTCCCCCCCCCCCACTGACACCAACGATGGGGCGCTATTCCCCCCCCCCACTGACACCAACGATGGGGCGCTATTCCCCCCCCCACTGACACCAACGATGGGGCGCTATTCCCCCCCCCCCACTGACACCAACGATGGGGCGCTATTCCCCCCCCCCACTGACACCAACGATGGGGCGCTATTCCCCCCCCCCACTGACACCAACGATGGGGCGCTATTCCCCCCCCACTGACACCAACGGATGGGGCGCTATTCCCCCCCCCACTGACACCAACGATGGGGCGCTATTCCCCCCCCCCCACTGACACCAACGATGGGGCGCTATTCCCCCCCCCCCCACTGACACCAACGATGGGGCGCTATTCCCCCCCCCCCACTGACACCAACGATGGGGCGCTATTCCCCCCCCCCCACTGACACCAACGATGGGGCGCTATTCCCCCCCCCCCACTGACACCAACGATGGGGCGCTATTCCCCCCCCCCACTGACACCAACGATGGGGCGCTATTCCCCCCCCCCCACTGACACCAACGATGGGGCGCTATTCCCCCCCCCCCACTGACACCAACGATGGGGCGCTATTCCCCCCCCCCACTGACACCAACGATGGGACACCATCATTGGTGTCAGTGGGAGGAATAGCGCCCCATCATTGGTGTCAGTGGGAGGAATAGCGCCCCATCATTGGTGTCAGTGGGAGGAATAGCGCCCCATCATTGGTGTCAGTGGGAGGAATAGCGCCCCATCATTGGTGTCAGTGGGAGGAATAGCGCCCCATCATTGGTGTCAGTGGGAGGAATAGCGCCCCATCATTGGTGTCAGTGGGAGGAATAGCGCCCCATCATTGGTGTCAGTGGGAGGAATAGCGCCCCATCATTGGTGTCAGTGGGAGGAATAGCGCCCCATCATTGGTGTCAGTGGGAGGAATAGCGCCCCATCATTGGTGTCAGTGGGAGGAATAGCGCCCCATCATTGGTGTCAGTGGGAGGAATAGCGCCCCATCACTGGTGTCAGTGGGAGGAATAGCGCCCCATCATTGGTGTCAGTGGGAGGAATAGCGCCCCATCATTGGTGTCAGTGGGAGGAATAGTGCCCCATCATTGGTGTCAGTGGGAGGAATAGTGCCCCATCATTGGTGTCAGTGGGAGGAATAGCGCCCCATCATTTGGTATCAGTGGGAGGAATAGCGCCCCATCATTGGTGTCAGTGGGAGGAATAGCGCCCCATCATTGGTGTCAGTGGGAGGAATAGCGCCCCATCATTGGTGTCAGTGGGAGGAATAGCGCCCCATCATTGGTGTCAGTGGGAGGAATAGCGCCCCATCATTGGTGTCAGTGGGAGGAATAGCGCCCCATCACTGGTGTCAGTGGGAGGAATAGCGCCCCATCATTGGTGTCAGTGGGAGGAATAGCGCCCCATCATTGGTGTCAGTGGGAGGAATAGCGCCCCATCATTGGTGTCAGTGGGAGGAATAGCGCCCCATCATTGGTGTCAGTGGGAGGAATAGTGCCCCATCATTGGTGTCAGTGGGAGGAATAGCGCCCCATCATTGGTGTCAGTGGGAGGAATAGCGCCCCATCATTGGTGTCAGTGGGAGGAATAGCGCCCCATCATTGGTGTCAGTGGGAGGAATAGTGCCCCATCATTGGTGTCAGTGGGAGGAATAGTGCCCCATCATTGTGTCAGTGGGAGGAATAGTGCCCCATCATTGGAATACCATACTGAAATCAAATCTGATGTTTTTTTTAATTTGGTGTGTGTTGGAAGAGGGTAGTCTTATACGCCGGCAAATACAGTATATATCCTTTGTTGGCAATGACAGAGGTCAGACGTTTCCCTGGAAGTCCTCACAAGGTTGGCACACACTGTTGCTGGTATGTTGGCCCATCCTCCATGCAGATCTCCTCTAGAGCAGTGATGTTTTGGGGCTGTCGCTGGGCAACACGGACTTTCAACTCCTTCCAAAGGTTTTCTATGGGGTTGAGATCTGGAGACTGGCTAGGCCACTCCAGGACCTTGAAATGCTTCTTACGAAGCCACTCCTTCGTTGCCCGGGCGGTATGTTTTGGGATCATTGTCATGTTGGAAGACCCAGCCACGTTCATCTTCAATTCCCTTGCTGATGGAAGGAGATTTGCACTCAAAATCTCACGATACATGGCCCCATTCATTCTGTCCTGTACATGGATCAGTCATCCTGGTCCCTTTGCGGAGAAACAGCCCAAAGCATGATGTTGCCACCCCCATGCTTCACAGTAGGTATGGTGTTCTTTGGATGCAACTCAGCATTCTCTCTCCTCCAAACACGACGAGTTGTGTTTCTACCAAACAGTTCTATTTTTGGTTTCATCTGACCATATGACATTCTCCCAATCCTCTTCTGGATCATCCAAATGCTCTCTAGCAAACCTCAGACGGGCCCCGGACATGTACTGGCTTAAGCAGGGGGACACGTCTGGCACTGCAGGATCTGAGTCCCTGGCGGCGTAGTGTGTTACTGATGGTAGCCTTTGTTACGTTGGTCCCAGCTCTCTGCAGGTCATTCACTAGGTCCCCCGTGTGGTCCTGGGATTTTTGCTCACCTTTTCTTGTGATCATTGTGACCCACGGGGTGAGATCTTGCGTGGAGCCCCAGATGGAGGGAGATTATCAGTGGTCTTGTATGTCTTCCATTTTCTAATTATTGCTCCCACAGTTGATTTGTTCACACCAAGCTGCTTGCCTATTGCAGATTCAGTCTTCCCAGCCTGGTGCAGGTCTACAATTTTGTTTCTGGTGTCCTTCGACAGCTCTTTGGTCTTCACCATAGTGGAGTTTGGAGTGTGACTGTTTGAGGTTGTGGACAGGTGTCTTTTATACCGATAACAAGTTCAAACAGGTGCCATTGATACAGGTAATGAGTGCAGGACAGAGGAGCCTCTTAAAGAAGAAGGTCCAGGTCTGTGAGAGCCAGAAATCTTGTTGTTTGTAGGTCACCAAATACTTATTTTCCACCATAATTTGCAAATCAATTCTTTCCAGATCAGCCAATGAGATTGTCTGGATTTGTTTTCTCATTTTGTCTCTCATAGTTGAGGTCTCCCTATGATGCCAATTACAGGCCTCTCTCATCTCTGTAAGTGGGAGAACTTGTACCATTGGTGGGGACTAAATACTTTTGTGCCCCACTGTACATTCTACTAATAGATCTGGGGTGCTGCCAGTAGAATACCCCATGAGATGTCTAACACAGACAGTCTACAATTTTTCCCTGTTCTTGAATTTGTGCCATCGGTGGAGGTCTCTTTACCTCTGTTGAGCATGGCAAAAGACAAATCGCACATTTAATTGTGACTCTGACCACATAGGCCTTAAATGTGCTTCCATGCCATGGGGAATCCTTATCAGATCTGCCTGTGACATTCACTGAGCCCTCAGCCACTTAGACCCTCTGTGATGCGAAGTCTCTTCAATCTTTAAAGAATGACCCCACACCACAGAAGTCACAGTTTTCTGCCATCACTTTGAAATTGAAGGAGACAATTTTGACAGTCATTGGCATGGCACACACCTCCCTAAAACTTAAGGATCCGCTTTTAACTTCTACCAGTGTTGTTTCTAGTTTAGGTTCCTTTTGGACTTAAAAAGACCACCAAGACATTTACAACGCTCCCCCATTCAGTCTTTTTTTATGTAGATGGAGAGAACCCTGACAAGCTGTTTTTCCCTCCCAGATGTCTATTGGCACCCATCTTCTCCAGCATAAAAAGCCTAGTTCTTAGCATGAGTGTCAGGGCTCCCGGTAAGACCAGAGATGCGTGAACTGACACAGGGAATCGCAGGCTCAAGTATGATGTAACCATATAATTTATTAAAGGTTATACACAAATATAACGCACAATATAACAAAACCTCCAACTGATAACGGAATGTACGCAGATAAGAGCAGTCAGGGCTGGTGAGGTGGAGTGGTCAGGCGGGCCGGGTCAGGAATCATCGGGCAGACAAGACACAAAGGAGTAGGCAGAGCGTAGTCAGACGGGCCGGGTCAGGAACAATCAGGCAGACAAGACACAAAGGAGCAGGCTGAAGAGTGGTCAGGAATAGCCGAGGTGAGGACACGCGGAGTTCATTCAGGGTCAGGATCAAGCAGAATCGGGAATCGGGCAGGAAGCAGACAGGATGCAGGTACAGGGGCTCATGGGAAACATACACCAAGGCACTGACTGCAGGTCTGGCCATTACTTAAATACACCTCCTGCAATCAGCCTCAGGTGATGGCTGACTGCAGGAGTGAGCTTCTGGTTGCTGAGAGCACCTGCTGGCCAGCCCTGGTACTGCAGCCCACAAGGCAGGTGAGTCCCACCACCATTGGCAAGTCCATTCCTGACAATGAGAAGCCCCACTCTTCATTAGAGGCAAAGAAGAGTCCTTTTCGTTACTCCTTGGCCTCAAACTCCAAAGCCAAGTCTTGCTCCTAGTCTGCCCACAGACCCCGAGCTTCCAAGATCCCCCAAAGCCTTATATGAAAGCAGAAGCCTTGTTTGGAAGGTGGGGGGGTGTCTGTTAACCTTTGCAGAAATTTAAATAAGCAGCATATCTGATGCTTGGGTGCAGGAAGTGGTGTCTAGGGCCTCAAAGCTACAATTTCACTTCTAACCCCCTTTCTGGTTCATTGCTTCCAACTCACCTGTGTCACTGCACAGATTAGCAGATCTAAAAATAGTCCCTTCAGGTCTTCTGGAGCAGTGTTATTGCCCCAGTCTCCTTTAGGAAATGGTCCAAGGCTCCTACTCCAACTTGTTCACAGTTCCCAATCCTAAAGTGGGAATCCACCCGATCTTGGATCTCAAGGTCCTAAATGTTTTCATTCTGGCCCAAGAATTCTGCATAGAATCCACCAGGTCTGTCATAGTCTGTCTTCAACAGAGACTTCCTAGCCTTTGTGGACCTACATTTCCTATTTTTTTTCAGTACATCAAGGCCATTAGTTCCATAGTTTTGCTGTGGTTCCTCTGCAACTCCAGTTTCTAACACTGGCATTCTGTCAGAAGTGCTGGCCCGTGTTGCCTTTACTGTGCTCCCAGGGTATTGCTGTTATGGGATACTTAAAGTAGATGACCTCCTGCTGAGGGAGCAGTCCATTAGCAAGAGGTTCCTCGTCTGCTCTGCAGTATTGAGATAAAGGACATTCTGGTGATCCTCATAGCTTCAGACTGGCCCAGGTGGCTGTGGTACTTTGACTTGATCAGACTGCTGACATATGCTCCATGTGCTCTTCCAGATTGTCTAAATCTGTCTCAAGGACTATTTTGCCACCCTGCTTAACAGTTGCTGTCTTTAACAGCATGGTTGTTAAAGTCCGGGTTCTTAGAGACAGAGGCATCTCTGCATCGGTGAGTTCAATGATGCTAAATGTTGGCAAGTCTACTTTCTGCTGGCTCTGCCATCACACATGGAAGGTATACTTCGCTTGATGTGAGGCAAGCATTTTCAACCCAGGAAATTTTCATGGAATGAATACTAGCCTTTTTACAGATGGGTCTAGACCAGTATTTGGCCCTCAGTTGTTGATGGCTATCAATTGTTTAATCAGGAACTTTATGAAGGGTGTCTCCCATATGTCTGTCACTGTTTGTTCCTCTGTGACTTTGTGGGAGCTAAGTTTTTTTGGTTTTCTCTGCAATTTAAAATCTGACTTTAGAACCAATCAGGGAATTCTCTCATTCACAAGGTTGCATTTCATGTTGCCATGACCTCTGCAGGTTAAGTAGCCAGCACTGATACTCCCCTTTCAAAGAACCCTTTCTGGTCTTACACAAGGAAAAGGTGGTATTGATGCCCAGACCTTCCTTCCAGCCTAACATAGTTTGTCTTTCACCTCAATCAGCACATAGTGTGTCCAGCCCTGGTTCAGCATCAGGAGCTTTCCCTTTCCTGGATGTAGTTTGTGCTGTGAGTTTCCCTCACAGTCACCTCCTCCATTAAAAGACTGTCTGTCATCCCCGATGGTACATGTACAGGTGAACCAACTATTTCTAGGTGGCTCAAACAGACCATTCATGTTTATGGTCTTAAGGATCAGGTGCCATCCTTTTCTGTCAAGGCACATTCTGCTAGATCTGTAAGTGTCTCTTGGCTCTTCAACATCAGACTAGGGTTTCCCAGATTTGCAAGACCATCGCCTGGTCTGTTTTTCATTTCTCTAAGTTCTAAAAAGAGAATGTTCAGGCATCTAATGCTGGCTTTGGGGTAAAGTGTGTCACGCAGCTCTCAGATATTCTTCCGGAAGCCCTGACTAATTTTTTTTTTTTCTGTGGGCCTGTTCGTTTTTGCTGTTAGCCACCCCTCAGTTGGACTGCTTTTGGACATCTTAACAGTCTAAGACTTCCTGTGTTCCTCAAATGATGAGAACAAAAATAGGATTTTGTACATTGACAGAGGTGGACAGAGTGACAACTGTCTATGGACGGCATATACCTGGACTTCAGTAACATTGTTTTCTTTCTGTAGCTTCTTTTACCAGTTCCAAGGCTGACCAGAAGAAGCGCCATCCTGATGATTGGCTCTCGTTGGTTGTTCAAGTGGAACCTGACAGTAAGGAATTCCAAGACTACACTAAGAAATTTAAAAAAGAAAAACTTACACTGGTCAAGGTAATACAATGGAAACATTTTGAAGTTTGTTCTTGTTTTGAGTATGTGAGAATGATGGTTGGCAGTTATTACTTTTCAATAAGGCAATAGTGATATATTGTATATCAATAAAGTCTGCTTAACTTACCAGATGGAGAGGATCAACAACCTATATCTGTCAAAAATCTTCCAGTCCAAAAAGGAGACAAATAAGAAAACCTCCCAGTTATATCAGGTGGTCCCCAGACAGTTCACAAAGATCGTCTGTAATGTCGGCTTTCAGAGTATTTTCAGCAATCCTACAGGTGAGTGTCGGAGATCATTACATGTGTATGAAGAGCAATCTGCTGTATATGATTTCAAAAAGTATAGCCGGTGGAAATGCTTTGAGTTTTACAACATATTTGAACAGGCAAACAGTAGATCTTGATTCATATATTGCCTACAGATAAAGGTGATCTACCTAAAAAAAAAAAAAATTCTACATAAAATAATCATGAGGTCATCATTTTCATTATCTAAATCGGTGGTCTCCAAACTGCGGCCCAGGGGCCAGATGTGGCCCTTTGCTTGCCTTTGCTCTGCTCTTGGGGCACTAGTCCTTTCACTAATACGAGACACTAATCCTCCCCCTTATATCAAAGATGGGACACTATTTACTCCCACTGGAAAATTTCTACCCCCACTGGTCACAGTCCGGCCCCCCTAAAGCCTGAAGGAAAGTAAACTGGCCCTTTGTTTATAAAGTTTGGAGTTCCCTGATCTAAATGAACAAAAATACAGATTTGTTATATGGTAACCGTAAGTACACGCCGACATTTACCACCACTTCAAATCCATGGCATTCGAATCCAGTGTTCCAGATTAGGTGCCAATGATTAGTGAGTATGCTGGTCCTATTTAACTCGGATATCTCTGGTCTGGTGTCCTCTTTGCTATCGACGTGTGTTGTCAACTGATCTCTCTAGGGCCCTCAAAAAGAAAGTAGGGGGGGGCGGGTGCCTAGGAGTCTGGGTTGAGGGATTTAATATGATCACCGATTTCACTACTATTGCAATGCTTGCTAAAATAATCCCATAGAACATATTTAGGCTTGTTAATTGTATATATGCCATTCTTGGCTATATATACAGTTTAGGTCCATATATATATTTGGACACAGGCACAATTTTAGTTTTTTTCAGGTATTTACCAAAACATATTCAAGCTATAGTTCTATAATGGATCTGTGCGGACAGTGCGCACTCTCAGGTGTAATTTGAGGGTATGTACATCCAAATTGGAGGAGGGGTTTAGGAATTACAGCTCTTAAGAGTAGCCATCCCCCCTTTTTCAATGGACCAAAAGTAATTGGACAATTGAATCAAAAGCTGTTTCATGGCCAGGTGTGGGCTACTCCTTTATTTCTTCATCAATTAAGCAGGTAGAAGGTCTGGAGATGATTCTAAATGCGGTATTTGCATTTGGAATCTATTGCTGTGAACCTCCATCATGCATTCAAAGGAGCCGTCCATGCAAGTGACACCGGCCATTGTAGGGGTTCAAAAATGAAACCAATCCTTCAGAGAGATCGCAGCAACATTAGGAGCGACCAAATCAACAGTTTGGTCCATTCTGAGGAAAGAACGATGCACTGGTGAGCTCAGCAACATAAAATGGCATGGACGTCCACAGAAGACAACAGTGGCGGATGATCGCAGGATCCTCTCTATGGTAAAGAAAAACCCATTCACAACATCCAGACAAGTGAAGGACACTCTGCAGGAGGTGGGCGGATCATTGTCAAAGTCTACAATCAAGAGAAGACTTCATGAGAGCAAATACAGAGGGGTTCCCCACGAGGTGCAAATACAGAGGGGTTCCCCACGAGGTGCAAATACAGAGGGGTTCCCCACGAGGTGCAAATACAGAGGGGTTCCCCACGAGGTGCAAATACAGAGGGGTCCCCCACGAGGTGCAAATACAGAGGGGTCCCCCACAAGGTGGAAACCATTCATATGCCTGAAGATTAGAAAACCCAGATTAGACTTTGCCAAAAAACATCTAAAAAAAAAGCCAGACCAGTTCTGGAAAATCATTCTTTGGATGGAGGAAACGAAGATGAATCTACCAGAATGACGGGAAGAACAAAGGGTGGAGAAGGCTTGGAGCAGCTCATGATCCAAAGCACACAACGTCATCTGTAAAACATGGTGGAGGCGGGGTGATAGCATGGGCGGAGGTGGTGTCCACCCCTCCCCCGGACTGTATACTGTTCGCCCCTCACAAAGAAATGATCGGTCTAACAATGGAATGTTCGCCCCTCACAAAGAAATGATCGGTCTAACAATGGAATGTTCGCCCCTCACAAAGAAATGATCGGTCTAACAATGGAATGTTCGCCCCTCACACAGAAACGATCGGTCTAACAATGGAATGTTCGCCCCTCACACAAACGATCGGTCTAACAATGGAATGTTCGGTGTAACAGTGAGAGACAGAATACAACAACAAATTCAGCAGAAATGCGTCTAACAAATGATGACGGATCTGCATGTTCATGAGGGAAAGAACGATTTGATCCCCTTCACAAAACATGACTTAGTACTTGGTGGCCAATCCCTTGTTGGCCATCACAGAGGTCAGACGTTTCCTGGAGTTGGCCCCCAGGTTCGCACACATCTCAGGAGGGATTTTGGCCCACTTCTCTTGGCAGATCCTCTCCAAGTTATTAAGGCTTGGTGGCTGACGTTTGGCAACTCGAACTTTCAGCTCCCTCCACAGGTTTTCAATCGGATTAAGGTTCAACATCAGCAGGGGATCAAATGCGCATTTCCTTCACTGTATAAATGTTAGTAGCCATGAATCAGTGTTTCCCCACACATCCCCCAGAGGAAGCCACGTAACCTGTGGTGTAACACATACGGGAGGGGCTAGCTGACATCATAACGCAACACAAGACCAGTGGAAGGATACTAGAGGTATATACAGAAGGGGTGTATGTGTGTTTATATAGAGGGGGGTTATATAGTTAGTATGGCTGAGAAAAGTCCATCCAGTTCAACCATAAAAAAAAAAGTTATATTCCTACACCCACAGTTGATCCAGAGGAAGGCAAAAAATACCCAGCAAAGTACGATCCAATCTGCTCCTGCAGGGGAAACATTCCTTCCTGACCCCCCGAGAGGCAATCGGATATTCCCGGGATCACCTTTCCCTATAAATGTTATATTCTGTGTATCCAAGAAAGAATCCAGGACCTTCCTCCAGCAACCCACTGAGCTGGCCACAACCAATGGTTTTGTACAGAGCGGCCCCGATTCCCCACATCTCAAGTCACCCGCCAGCGATCCTAACCAGCTCTTCTCTGTGTGCTCCGATGGCAAGCTGCTTGCTATAGGGGCGCACATACTTGCTCCTGAGCTGTGTGGAACTATGGGGCCCCCACTACCTTCACACTGCATTTGACTGACAGCAGCAGAAGTCAATGGTTTCTGCTGCTGGCCAAGTCCCTTGTGAAGAGGAAGAGGGGTGAAGAGATCCAGCTGTACACAGTGCTGGATCAATTGAGGACTTGGGTAAGTATTTATGGAGGTGGGGGGGGGGGGTGGAGGACAGCAAGCTGCAGAACGTTCTTTACCTTAATGTAGGGAATGCATCAAGATAAAAAACATTTAGGTTTTTGGAACCACTTTAGTTCAGATGTTTTAACCCGGTGCACCGAAATGGTCTACATCTTACAAATTCTGCCAAAGGTATGTCAATGTATGAGTACAACTGCAACCTGAAAACTGGATCCATGCTTAGGGAAGTATCCTTGACCCTCCTGGAATCTCCTCGGCTCTCTGCTGCCACCTCCTGGATGTGGTCTGATATTGTAGTCTACATATAATTCTTCTCTTCTCTTCAGATCCCAAGCACGGCCAGGGGATTTACTTCACAGACAGTCCTAGGAGGGCTGCAGACTTCTTCCAGACCCCGAAAGAGGAAGGCGGCCTCATCTACATCTTCCAGGCTGAAGTTCTGATCGACAACTCTTCTGAAGGTAGAAAAGACCTCCCGGTTCTCGTTCCCAAGAAGCCATTTTACCAATCCAAAGCTCCCGACATTCTGGACTTGTGTGACAGTTTGGTAAATTCCACCATATCACCGTCCATTTACGCCATAGGCGACAGTTTCCGAGCAAATCCGCAGTATCTGTTCACCTTCCAACGTTCAGGATGAAGCTCTTCCCACCACTGACACCTAGAGGAAGCAGAAGAACCAGAAACTAGCCCCAGCACCTCAGGAATGTCACCAACACATATGCTGGCCTTACATCTGTAGAATTTTATTTGCAGGAGAAAGTTTAAAGTGTTCCTGAACCCCCAACAGTACAATCAGTCTGTAGATGCAGTAAAGCGTGCTTGTTATACTCACTATGGAACCTAAGGGGCTAATCCTCTGCATTGTGTAAAAACGCTGTTTGATTCTGTCTTCTCTGATCCTCCCCTTCTTCTAGTGTCCTGATAAGACATATCTTGTGGAGACACTCTGCACATTCTCAGTTTGGTGTGTATTGCTAGAGAGGTTTTTTTTTTTTTTTCTTGGAAGCATGCATGTGATCAGCACAGGGCCAATCAGCACTTTCCAGAGGTCAGGAGTCCTGCATCCTCCAAGAGCAGAATGAAAACTCCTCCTACAAGCTTTAACCAGTGCTCTGCTGGACACTGATAGATGTCACAAGACTGCCATATACTGCTGATGAAAAAAGGGATTTACCAGTTTATATTTACTAAAATAATTGCATTTCCATGTTCTGTGTAGTGTGGTAGACCAGATATAGTGAATGCGGGGTCCGGGGAGAGCGGATATGGTGAATGCGGGGTCCGGGGAGAGGGGATATGGTGAATGCGGGGTCCGGGGAGAGGGGATATGGTGAATGCGGGGTCCTGGGAGAGCGGATATGGTGAATGCGGGGTCCGGGGAGAGCGGATATGGTGAATGCGGGGTCCGGGGAGAGCGGATACGGTGAATGCGGGGTCCGGGGAGAGCGGATACGGTGAATGCGGGGTCCGGGGAGAGCGGATACGGTGAATGCGGGGTCCGGGGAGAGCGGATACGGTGAACGCGGGGTCCTGGGAGAGCGGATACGGTGAACGCGGGGTCCGGGGAGAGCGGATACGGTGAACGCGGGGTCCTGGGAGAGCGGATACGGTGAACGCGGGGTCCGGGGAGAGCGGATACGGTGAACGCGGGGTCCGGGGAGAGCGGATACGGTGAACGCGGGGTCCGGGGAGAGGGGATACGGTGAACACGGGGTCCGGGGAGAGGGGATACAGGGAACGCGGGCTCCGGGGAGAGCGGATGTAGCGAACGCGGGCTCCGGGGAGAGCGGATGTAGCGAACGCGGGCTCCGGGGAGAGCGGATGTAGCGAACGCGGGCTCCGGGGAGAGCGGATGTAGCGAACGCGGGCTCCGGGGAGAGGGGATACGGTGAACACGGGGTCCGGGGAGAGGGGATACAGGGAACGCGGGCTCCGGGGAGAGCGGATGTAGCGAACGCGGGCTCCGGGGAGAGCGGATGTAGCGAACGCGGGCTCCGGGGAGAGCGGATGTAGCGAACGCGGGCTCCGGGGAGAGCGGATGTAGCGAACGCGGGCTCCGGGGAGAGCGGATACGGTGAATGCGGGCTCCGGGGAGAGGGGATACGGTGAATGCGGGCTCCGGGGAGAGCGGATGTAGCGAACGCAGGGTCCAGGGTTTAGTAACACTTTAATAGCCATGTTCACCATTTGCTCTGTTACACGTTGCACCTATGTTTAGGGTAGATCATGCAACAAAGCGAAAGTGCCTCCCTTTCCATCCTGTGACAGTGGGGGGTTTTCTGCCCCTAAGCAGCTGTCATATTCAAAATTGGCAGGCCTGTGCGGGGCTCTGCCCTTACACAGCTGCATCATTCATTCATAGGGATCTGTGAATCACTGAACTACAAGCCCCATCTGTCACTGTGGCAGACCTTTCCTCCAAATGAAAGCCTGTATGGAGGTACAGACTGAGAGCTGGAAGAAGGGTCTGCTGGAGCCTGACTTCGCACCCTCCATCCACTGATCACAGGTGCAATACGTTGCAGACTCCTGCAGGAAAAAAAAAGAAATAATGCATTTATTTTCCCTACAAACATTGCTCATCCGAACATTCAGTGGGGCCTTCATGGACTTGACTCATCTTGAATGAAGTTTCTCGATTTTGTAGAATAAACATTGAGTGAAGTTCCGCTTTAAGTAGAACAACTTGATAAAAATAATGTTCTTTAGCCAGGAGCAAACTTTCCACATGAATAATTCTGCTACCAAAATCGGTGCAAGCTGTAATCCTGTTTCTTCTTGCTGGAGGCGGCCATTTTGCTGAAGCCCAGAACCCAGCAGCAGTAAATCTTTAGGCGGTCAGTAGATCGGCCTCTACTCTATCAGTGCAAAGCCAAAAAATAGAGCACAACTGAGCATGTGCAGAGCAGGTTGTGACCGTGTATTACTGGACTGAACACCATATAGGCTCCTATTATTGTTTTCCATAGCTATACCTGCAAAAGGGGTCAGCCTAACGTCATCGAGCAGGACTTAAAGCAGAGCTTCACCCAAAAGAGGAAGTTCTGAAGTAAGGCCTTGTCCCCTGCTCCCTGCTAAGGATTGGCACCTTTTTAGGGAGTGGAAGTGGGTACCCGAATTCGACAGGTACCCACTGCCATTTCTGCCGTGATCAGAAGCAGAAGTTGTCCCCTCCCCGGACACATGACCGGGCCCAGGCAACAACGGAGCCACTCACAAGGTGCAGTGCTACTCGCACATGCTCAGTGAGCTGTGAAGCTGCAAGTTGTCACAACCAGGTGCCCACACTGAAGATGGCCACACCAGGGAGAGAGGATGGCCAGTAAGGACAGCATGGGATCAATGGACGGGTGAGTGTCTGGTGTTTTTTTTTTTTTTTTCAGATTTTGTAGCTGCTGACTTTTATCTTTTTTTTTTTTTTTTTTTTTTTTTTTTTTTTAGATTTTGACTGGAGCTCCGCTTTAATTTCCTGACTAAAGTTCCACTTTAAGGATTAACTTTGACAGATGCACGTCCATAATGCAGGCCATACACGGGTCGAATTCTGAACAAATTTTCTTTGGAAAATCAGAAATTTTGTGCGTTTTGGTAACCCAATGGCGCCACCATTGATTTTGAAATTCAACCAACCGAGCCTTCAGTCTCTCCTCGTGTTGCTGCAGAAAATAATTTTTGTGGCCCAAGAATGTTCTTTTCTTTCCAGGTCGCAGCTTTATATTTCTCGCACGATTCTCCCATCATTGATTAGTTTGTTGTTTTTTTTGGAATTCCAACTCAAATTTGATGGTCACACGAATATCGGCTGTTTCTGTGACCCACTAATGGTGCAAAATTCAAACAAAAATTCTTAGAAAGGACTTTTAAAAGAAAATTTTTTTCAGAATTCGACCCGCATATGGCCGGCTTAAAACGAATTAAGATTTTTTATTTAGCTGTGAGTCAATTCAACAAATAGAAATTTTGTTTCCATTCCATTTGAAAAAAAATTTCTGTTCTCGTCCTATTTTTTTTTTTTTTTTTTTTTTTAGCTCTTGCTCACTCTCAAAACTGATCGCCAAATTGTCCTGTTTTAACTGTGTGATAATCAAAGGTTCTGGAAACAACAATTTTCCGACAAACTTCTACAGGTAAAGGGCCAGCATTAGGAGGCTTCCCATAAAAGAGGAGCATTCGCCTAGACGTGATGACAGGTCCACTTTAATGCCTTCTCATTTTACCGACAGCTGACTGATGGGATGGAGGAGTAATGACATCAGGACCAGCTGTATGGGGCCTTATGAGGAGCAGTGTCAGGCTCCATGCACACTGGGGGGGGGGCGTTTTAATAATGTAACATTCGCTGTGTAAAGTCGCGTTAAAAACGTGAGTTTTTTTTAGCATTTTTGCATTAGCGTTTAGCAGTGGGTTTTTTTTTTTTTTGGTAAAAAAAGTCCAAAAAATGCCGGTTTGCTGCGTTTTTCACCGTTGGAGCGTTTTTACAGCTGAAAAACTCCTCTAGAAACCCTATAGTATAAACTCTGCACAATACCACCTCTACCAATATAAACACACCCAAAAAGAAAAGTCAAAGACTTTCACCCTTGAAAGTCAACGTACATATTACAGAACTTTCCTTTTGTTACTAAACTATTCCAATATAAATAAATTCATACATCAATAAATATTAAATAAATCATAAAATGCTCATTGATAAGTGTCCTAAATAATAAATGTCCAAAAAGTCTCTAAATAATATTGTCTTTTCCACCTCCAAACCAAATAATGTCTTTCTTGAGATGATCCAAACAAAACTTATCCAGAATCTTTGTGTACCTCAAAAAAAATATAAACTTAAGATAGTGTATTACCTTTTACATAAACCGATAAAGTGCCATAAATCGTGTATCATGCAAACTGCATAACAAGTGCACTCAAATCACACGTGGAAGGGAAAAAAAAATTATAATTTACATCTAAACTCCTCGAGCGCCTCGTCTACACCCGCCTATGCTCTCACCTCAACGACAACAACCTCCTCGATCCCCTACAGTCCGGCTTCCGTCCCCTACACTCCACCGAAACTGCCTTACTCAAACTCTCCAACGACCTGCTAACCGCCAAAGCTAATGGCCACTATTCAGTGCTCCTACTCCTTGACCTCTCTGCGGCCTTTGACACAGTCGACCACCCCCTCCTCCTCAAAAAACTACACTCCCTCGGCCTCAGAGATTCTGCTCTCTCCTGGCTCTCATCCTACCTGTCACAACGCTCTTTCAGCGTTGCCTATAATGCCACCACCTCCCTCTCACTCCCCCTCTCTGTTGGGGTCCCCCAAGGCTCTGTCCTCGGGCCCCTTCTCTTCTCCATCTACACCTCCTCCCTTGGCCAACTCATACACTCTCACGGCTTCAACTACCACCTCTATGCCGACGACACACAAATCTATCTCTCAACCCCCCACCTCACCCCCTCGGTCTCCGCCCGAATCACACACCTGTTGAGCGACATATCAGACTGGATGTCGCTCCACTTCCTTAAACTGAACCTCTCCAAAACCGAGTTTCTTGTCTTCCCTCCAGCCCGGACCCCACCCCCCATTGACTTCTCCATCATGTCCAACAACGCCACCATCAAACCCGCCCCGCAGGCCAGAGTACTTGGTGTTATTTTGGACTCCAACCTATCCTTCCAGCCCCAAGTCCACTCTTTAACAAACTCATGCAGACTCCACCTCCGCAACATCGCCAAAATCCGCACGTTCCTAACTCCAGAAACCACTAAACAGCTCATCCACTCCCTCATCATATCGCGACTCGACTACTGCAACTCCCTCCTCACTGGCCTGCCTCGCCGCTGGCTATCCCCGCTTCAGTCCATCCTGAATACGGCTGCCAGACTCATTCACCTTTCCAACCGCTCCGTTTCCGCCACCCCCCTCTGCCAATCCCTCCACTGGCTTCCGATTGCGCAACGGATCAAATTCAAAATCCTAACACTGACGTACAAAGCTGTCCACCATACTGCCCCGAACTACATCACTGACCTAATATCCAAGTACCACCCAGCACGCACACTCCGCTCCTCACAAGACCTCCTTCTCTCTAGTTCCCTGGTCTCCTCCTCCCATGCCCGCCTCCAGGACTTCTCCAGGGTGTCACCCATCCTCTGGAACTCCCTGCCCCAACCCATCAGATTATCACCTACTCTCCTCTCCTTTAGGCGCACCCTGAAAACCCATCTCTTCAGGGAAGCCTACCCCGCCCCCTGCTAACTTGCCGACCTCCTCCACTCTTCCTACCACTCCATCCCCCACAGCTATCTCCTCCTGTGCCACCATCCCCTCCCTCCTAGATTGTAAGCTTGAAAGAGCAGGGCCCTCGATCCCCTCATGCTTTGCATTGTATTGGTATTGTTCTGTCACATGTTCTGTCCCCCTTTGTAATGTACAGCGCTGAGCGAACTATTGGCGCTTTATAAATACTGAATAATAATAATAATAATAATAATACTCAGTAATAAAATATATTAATATGACTAAAAAATACAAAAATTCAATCAATACATCAAAAACGATGCACACGTGAATGAAATCCAAACGTGAACATTCCAAAATCAAAAATGATGTGATCCACTCCACATAGTGCAATAGATAAATTACTTAATAAATAAATAATTGATTATAACAAAGTCACACAACTTGCAAAACCACTCCTGTGGTTTACATAGTGAACCAACCAAATCAGTAGTGAAAATAAATTGATGGTGAAAATAAAATGATGGTGAACATATAGTGTTTCACTCCAGCTAGTGCAACAATGGATAACCCTAAGCCAATATTAACAGGCTTTCCCCAAACACTGGATGACCGCGCTCTCCAGAACCCTAATATTCCTGTTGCCACTCTTCCATGTTCCATTGATGTGTATTACCAGCACTGTATGTGCCGAGTATCTTCGGATCACCAGATCTGTAGGTACATGATGAAAAGAAACCCGCTAGTTGTTTTTTTTCCAGTCAAAAACCGTTGATTCCAGTCTGTGTGTGTGTATGGACACTGCGGAGAACATGCTGGGGGGGGGGTTACTGGCTGTAGAAAAAAAACATCAAAAGCCACAACCAGCCGCTGTAAACATCCCGTGTGCGTGGAGCCTGAGGGTTGCTTTTCATTTATCTGCTGCGTTCTTCGTTCTGAACAATCTCCACTGAAAATAACCGATCTCCCAGATTTTAGAGTGCTGCAAATTACAGGCAACCCCTTTGGTGCAAAAAAAATGGCAGACACTGGACTGCTGCAGTTGGCTGTAGTGTGAAATGTAGGGTCACCTCCGTGGAAGTAGAGATGTCACTCGGAGCCAACCATCCCGATGAAAACCATATCAGTCCTGTGTGGGTTTCCTCCGGCTACTCCGGTTTCCTCCCATACTCCAAAAACGTGCTGGGAGGTGAATTGGCTCTGGTCTATATTGGCCCTAGTATGTGAGTTAGGGACCTTCGATTGTACGCTCCTTGGGGGTGGGGACTGATGTGAATATACAATATATATATGTACAGTGCTGCATAAGCTGATGGCGCTATACAAGTACCTGAGATAAATAAATGAAAGCTCAGTCATATGCAGGCACTGAGTGTCCGGCGGTCGCATCAGGTGACCCGGCTGCTCTTTGTATACACAACCTATAGATTTATACTGCAACTGTTGCCTCATCAGCTGTCTCCTATCCGTCCTCTATAATGTGCCTTATCCAGGTCTTACACCATGAGGATTCCAGATCCGGGTTTTCTGCCCCCCAGGTAGGAGGTCTCTGGGCTTCTTTGTAGTATTTATAGGAAATCTGCAGATGAAATGATAATTGATGAGTGTATTGATCCTATCAGATTCTGATTCATTCTGAGATGTTATATTGCATTGCTGTGTGGGAGGGGTACATCCACCTTTGTATGTAGCGGACTGACGGACGCATTCTTCGCTCTGTAAGCCGCACCGTGTTGGTTGGTATTTCTTCTATTTTTTTTCTGTTGTGTGAAACACAAAACAAATCTGTTCTTTAACAAATTTCTGGGATTTTTTTTGAGAGGTTTAAAAATTGTAAATAAAGTCAATTTAATTCACTAATCAGCAATATGTGTATCATTCCCCCCCACCCATCTCCTTTTAGTGCTTGTTCACAGCAGAAACCACGTTCAGTGCGTTTTGCCTGCACCAGGTATTTCTGTAACCATGTGATGTACTTGCTGTATGATTTTTGAATTGGTGCATGCACTACTTTTTACTGCGGCCCGATGCGATTCAGGCCATTGAAAATAATTGGGTTCAAATCGCACATTGCTGTGCCATTTGTGGTGTAAACCAGCCCTAAATGTTTCCAAACTGGATGGACATTTTTTTTTTATATATTGCACCATATTAGTCCTTAGAGGTCACAACTGCATTAGTTTTTTCTTCTTTTAGGCTTTTTCCTCCTTTTATTTTGACCTGGTGATCCTGCCAATAACACACTTCTTGTCACTAGGTGGCTACACTCACTCCTCCACTGTGTCGTTCAGGCTGGCTGC
The DNA here is from genome assembly GCF_062004578.1 of Staurois parvus. NCBI lineage: Eukaryota > Metazoa > Chordata > Amphibia > Anura > Ranidae > Staurois > Staurois parvus. Next base: position 20,703 of record NW_028319093.1, read on the forward strand.
AAGCCATGGCTCTATAGATGAACATCTTCCCCTCCATCTCTATTACAAATAGGTGGGAAGGAAGGTTGTGACGGGAGTCACTTTGGCTGGGGGGCCCATGGAACACAGCTCACATTGGGTGGGGGGCCCATGGAACACAGCTCACATTGGGTGGGGGGCCCATGGAACACAGCTCACTTTGGGTGGGGGGCCCATGGAACACAGCTTACTTTGGGTGGGGGGCCCATGGAACACAGCTTACTTTGGAGAGGTGGGGAGACCCCTGTCTCAGCTCCCCATATCCCTCTTATGTGTAAGTCACCCTGTGCCTGTTAGGGGTACAGGGGGATCTGCCCTAATATTGTGTAGACATGTATAGGTGGGGTGGGGGGTTGTGGATTGTTTGGTGTTATGTGGTTGCATCCCATTGTTCTATTGTGTGTCTGGCTTGGGAGCAAACTATTATGGGATGTACAGCGAGGAACAGAAGTATTTGAACCCCCTGCAATTCTGCAAGTTCTCCCACTTCTCCATCATGGAGGGTCTGACATTCACATTGCAGGGGATTCCCACTCTGAGGACAGAATTCAGGAGATCACATTGTATGATTTGTAAAGAATGTATTTGTCTCGCACGGCTGAACAGAAGTATTTGAACCCCTGAGAAGATCCGTGTTAATATTTGGTACAGAAGTCTTTGTCTGCAATTACAGAGGTCAGACGTTTCCTGTAGTCCTTGGCCAGGTTTGCACTGCAACAGGGATTTTGGCCGACTCCTCCACACCGATCTCCTCTAGATCTGTCAGGTTTCGGGGCTGTCGCTGAGCAACACGGAGTTTCAGCTCCCTCCAAAGATGTTCTATTGGATTTAGGTGTGGAGACTGGCTAGGCCACTCCAGAACCTTGATATGGTTCTTACGGAGCCACTCCTTGGTTCTCCTGGCTGTGTGCTTCGGGTCGTTGTCATGTTGGAAGACCCAGCCACGACCCGTCTTCAATGCTCTGACTGAGGGAAGGAGGTTGTTGCTGAAAATCTCACAATAAATGGCCCCATTCATCCTCTCCTTAATACAGTGCAGTCGTCCTGTCTCCTTCGCAGAAAAGCACCTCCAAAGCATGATGTTACCACCCCCATGCTTCACAGTAGGGATGGTGTTCTTGAGATGCACCTCATCCTTCTTTTTCCTCCAAACACGACGAGTGAAGTTTAGACCAAAAAGTTCTACTTTGGTCTCCTCTGACCACATGACTTTCTCCCGTGCCTCCTCTGGATCATCCAGATGGTCATTGGCAAACTTCAGACGGGCCTGGACATGTGATGACTGGAGCAGGGGAACCTTCAGACGGGCCTGGACATGTGATGACTGGAGCAGGGGAACCTTCCGTGCAATGCATGATTGGAAACCATGATGGCGTAGTGTTCTACCGACAGTGACCTGCGAAACTGTGGTCCCAGCTCTCTTCATGTCATTGAGCAGCTCCTCCCTTGTAGTTCTGGGCTGATTCCTCACCTTTCTTCTCATCAGTGATCCCCCACGAGGTGACATCTTGCATGGAGCCCCAGTCCGAGGGAGACTGACAGTCGTCTTTAGCCTCTTCCATTTTCTAACAATTGCTCCAACAGTTGATCTATTTTCACCAAGCTGCTTGGCAATTGCCCCGTAGCCCTTTCCGGCATTGTGGAGGCCCACAATTTTGTCTCTGGTGTCTTTTGACAGCTCTTTGGTCTTGCCCATGGTAGTAGTTGGCGTCTGACTGACTGTGGGGTGGACAGGTGTCTAAAGAGCTCAGACAGGTGCTACTAAGTGAGATGAATGAGTGGAGTAGAGGGGGACTTTGTAAAGGCGCAGTAACAGGTCTTTGGGAGCCAGAATTCTTGCACTGCTGAACATAAGTATTTGAACACCTGAGAAACAGCAAGACAAATACATTCTTTACAAATCATACAATGTGATTTCCTGAATTCTGTCCTCAGAGTGGGAATCCCCTGCAATGTGAATGTCAGACCCTCCATGATGGAGAAGTGGGAGAACTTGCAGAATCGCAGGGGGTTCAAATACTTCTGTTTCTCACTGTATGTGTTTATGTGTTTTAGCTCAGTGGGGGGGGGGGTGTCTCTAGCAGCCCTCCCTCCTGATGGGACTGTCTGTTGGTGTGTCTCTTGTTACTAAATGTAGATTGCCCCGCCCTGTGTCATTATGCAGGGGGGGGATTGTTCCCTTGAATGTATATATCTTGTATCTGTGTTCAAATCTAGTCTACCTCCTGGTTTACTTTAAGATTGGTGTCGTCTAGTCCTGTATGGTCAGCGGTGGTGTCAGTGGTCGGTGTTCGGACAGATTGGTGTTGTCTAGTCTTGTATGGTCTCTGTGGTGTCAGTGGTCGGTGATCGGACAGACTGGTGTTGTCTAGTCAGCAGTGGTGTCAGTGGTCGGTGTTCGGACAGATTGGTGTCTAGTCTTGTATGGTCTCTGTGGTGTCGGTGTTCGGACAGATTGGTGGTGTCAGTGGTCGGCGGTGGTGTTGGTTGTCGGAGCGGTATTCTAATGGAAATACCCAACTGCAGTCTGGGGTCGGTTCTGCTACAAAGGTTGATTATGCTTTCAGTTCACAGGAAGTGATGGGGGACATAGCTTTTCTTTCAGGATCAACAGCTATTCTGTTCTTGTAATAAAAAAAAAAAAAAAAAAAGCAGCTCCGCTCTCGGCTGTCTGACAGCTGTGCCGTGATGACAGTTCTTAAATACTGCACTGACATCAGAAGGGGGGCAGGGTTACCCTGCCCCCTTGTGACGTCATCATGCGCCGATAGGCCAAAGCATGCAACTGACCTGTAATGCACTGCTTTGGCCAGGGCGCAGTGCATTGTGGGATACGGCGGGTGAACAGCCAGACGAACGTCCTAATCGTTCGTGTCCAACATGTAGCCCATCACCAGTACTGAGCATGGTTTTGCTTCTCCTAGTAGATAGACCAGTAACACCACCTCCACTATGTAGATGGTTTTTGCTGCTGTCAGCATTATGCAAACTGTATCGAATACTTTGTGAAATTTTCCTTCCCTGGTGCCAATCCAATCCGTGGTAGGGTGCGGTCATCTTGGGAAATCGGGATATGGCTGCTTCTATCCGGATACCACAGTCACAGACCATACAGATACAAGTGGCGGCTGCTCTTCCTACCTTGGGCTTCCTCCAGCCTCCTTTCCTGAGCTTTCTCTGGATTCTGGTTTTTCATCTCCCAGTCTTCCTCCAGCCTCTGAGCTTCCAGACCCCACGCTTCCTCTGATATTCCTGTTCTCTAAGGCCTCCTCTCTACTGCCCCTGGGCCTCTGTTCTTCCCATCCCTTGAGCTTCCTACAGCTTCTTTTCATCCTCCTGCTCTAGCAGACTCCAGGCTTCCTTTGCTATCTTTGTTCCCTTTCCCCAGGCCTCTGCCCTCCAATCCCTTGGGCTTCCTATGGCCTTCACTCTCCTATCCTCTGGGATTTCTATGGCCTCTGTTATTTCATCCCCCCAGGCTTCCTCCATCTTTTGCTCAACCAAAACCCAGGGATCCTTGGATTTTCATTCTCCCTGGCCTCCTCTCTACCACCCTTGGGCTTCCCTGAGCCTCTGTCCTCCAATCCTTTGGGCATCATATGGCCCCTATTCTTTCATCCACCAGCCTCAGCTCTACCATATCTCAGGCTTCTCTTGATATCCATTCTCCCTTCCTGTTGGCTGCCTTTCTGCCACCCCCAGACCTGTTCTCCCATCCTGTAGGCATTCTATGGCCTCTACTTTCCTATTGACTTCCCATGGCCTCTGTTCTTTCATACTCCAGGCTTTCTCTGATATCTATTCTTTCTTCCCCCTGGCCTCTGTCCACCTATGCATTGAGCTTCCTGTAAACACCTCTGACTAGTCTTCTGGCCTGTTCTTTCATCCTCCAGTCTCTGCTACACAGGATCCCAGGTTTCCTCTGATCTCCCTTTTCTATTCCCACAGAACTTCTCTCTACCATCCAGTGGCTTCCCCAGACCTCCATTCTCCCAATCCTTGGGCTTCCTACAGCCTCCACTCTCCTATCCTCTTTGCTTCCCCAGCCTCTGTTCTGCCATCCTATGAGTTTTCTTCAGCTAATACTCTTCCATATTCTGGGCCTTATCCTACCTCCGCTCTACCACCCACCAGGCTTCCTATATCATCCTCTTTCCTCAGCTTCTGCTTTCCCATTCTCTGGGTTTCCTCCATCCTTCACTCTCCCATCCCCAGAACTTTATCCTACCCCTGCCCTCTTATCCCTAAGCTTCTGCCAACCCCTACTCTTCTATCCTCCAGGCTTCCTAGACTGTCCATTCTCTTCCCTCAGGCTTCCCCTAGACTTTCTTTTGCCATAGAACAATGGCTGCCATCCTGGCCTGCCAGCTCCCCCATACTGCACAATGCACCACCTCAGCTGCTCTGCCACAGATCTCTCACTCTCCTGTTTACCATTCTCAGCCTCATTTGGTGAGAAGGTATGAGACACCCCACCCTGTTAGATCTTGCTTTGTCACCTCTTGAAAACCAAGTTTGAGAATGAAAACAAATTAAAACAAAATTTTATTTTAATGTGAGCAACAACACCAATGAGGGAAATTACAGGAAGATTTAAAGTAAAAAAATTCCTAAACCAAAAATCTGTAATATTTACATCATAGAACATATATAACATTGTATACATGGAATCTATAGAACACCTCCCGGCACCTGGATCCTGTGCTATTGCTCTGGTGCACTACATGAAGACACAGCGATCGCTGATAGGCCAGGACATGTGTGTGACCCGCCAGGGGTCCAATGAGGAGCTTCAGAGAGGAACACAATGTGAATTCAGGGTTCTGCCACATCGAGGGGGAAAGATGACAGAGTGTGCTGGCTGTGGTATTATTTCTGTATACTGATCTCCACAGCGGCCCGTCCTCCTCCCATACATGTACCAGGCCACCACCCCGGCCCGTCCTCCCCCGACACGCGCACCAACCCACCCCGCCGGCCCGTCCCCCTCCGACACGCGCACCAACCCACCACAGCGGCCCGTCCTCCTCCGACACGCGCACCAACCCACCACGCCGGCCCGTCCTCCTCCGACACGCGCACCAACCCACCACAGCGGCCCGTCCTCCTCCGATACACATATCAAACCACCACGTCCTCCCGAAATGTGCACCTACCCACCACGCCGGCCCGTCCTCCAATACGCGTACCAAACTACCACATCCTCCCGAAATGTGCCCTTACCCACACCGGCCCGACCTCCTCCGATACATGTACCAAACCACCACGTCCTCCTGAGATGTGCACCTACCCACCACAGCGGTGCGCCCTCCTCCAATACACGTGCCAAACCGCCACACCGGCCCGTCCTCCTCCTCCGATACATATGCCAAACCGACCTATCCTCGTCCGATACAAGTACCAAACCACCACACCAGCCTGTCGTCCTCCAATATGTGCGCCTGCCCAGCACAGTAGCCTACCCTCCACACTGGCCTGTCCTCCGAAATGTGCATCCACCCTCCACACTGGCCCATCCTCCTCCAATATGTACACTGATCTACTACAGCAGGTCGTCCTTCTCTGATATGATACAGGGAAACCATGATCACAGTATACACAGCCTCAGGGGCGGACTGACCATTTGGAAACTCAGGCACTGCCTGAGGGCCCGGGGTTAGTAGGGGGCCACATGAGATGCTCCTGGTACCTTTTTTAATAGGCTTTTTTGAGTTTGGACAAGGACACAGGGGCCCCATGATCCCCCTATTGCCCAGGGGCCCCATGATCCCCCTATTGCCCAGGGGCCCCATGAGTTGTCTGTCAGCCTGTGACACTTTGCTGCAGATTTATTCCCATTCTCATGGCAAGCCAGCCTCCAATCTACACCACATCTCCCCTCTATATGGCAGAGTCCCGGCACCCTCTGCGTACCACACAAATGGGCCAATTTATAAAGATCGGGGAGATAAAAGCCCCTCCCCCAACTTCCAGCACTGATCATTACAAGTCTGATGAGAGGAAAAAAAAAAAAAAGCTGCCTCGAAGAAAGTCTCTTCTCCACCTCCATACATGAGAAATAAAGGATTGGGTGTGGTTTAAAGTGGAACTCTGGGGGAAAAAAATGTCACATGATGAAGTCTGTTGGAGGTATTAAGGCTGAATTTTAACCCGCCAATATTTTACCGGCTCACAGTGTGCAGTGAAATCAGAGTAAGCAACTGTACTACTGAGCAGGACTGAAGACTCGGCCAGAGGGAGGAGAATCAGCGGGATTGGCTCCTCCCCCACACCAGTTCTATCACTTGGTGATCCTGCCAGTAGACCACTTCCAGGAAAAGGCCAAGCTGTCCAACACAGTTGTTGGCATTTACATGGGTTGGGACAAACCATACACACTGCCGGGGAAGAGGGGGGGGGGGGGGGAGAAAAGGAGAGGGAGAGAAAAGGAGAAAGGGGGAGGGAAGGGGGTTACATTGGTCAGCTTTTAGTCATATGTTTTACTTTCTTTCAAAAGGAAAAAAAAAAGTTTTTTTTGTAGATTACGTGGAGTTGCCTCTCACATAAGTCTACCTGTCCATCTACGAGTCCCCTGTCCAGAAGGTGACAACACTGCTCTGTGATTTGGGAACAGAACAAACAGTGTTGTCAATGTTACAGGAAGTAGACTAATAAAAGGATTTACTGGCAGGATCCACAGGTAACATCATGTGACAGGTAAAACCAGAAACAGCCGTATTAATGCGGTCAGCCTGCAGAGGGCATCAGTTTGGCCTTGCTTGGAGTTCCACTTTACAGTGATAGGAAAACAACTCGAAAAAAGCAGAATAATGTTCATAAAATTGAGAAATTTCCTGTGAAATGGATTTTTTCTGCCTTATTTTTGTATATTTGCTGAAACAGAAGAAAATAGTCGGGAGCAGCTTCTAAAATAAACAGCAATTTACAATATCTGGAGGAAAACACGAACCGGAGGTGTGATCTTTATAAACAGGCCTGGAAGTGGGCCGGCAGGTGGATCATTCCATGTGACCTCTGTCCAGCTCTGTGATTGGTCTGCCCCCCCATCACAGGGTTCACACACCCCTATAGAGGAGCGGCACTAACCAGCTACACCCTCCAGGGGGCACTACAGTCCGTGACTTGCAGGGAAAGGGTTAACATGACGATTATCTGTCCCTGATCCGAATCTGGAGGTCCGTGTGACGCAGTTACTCCACGCTTTCCGGAATCTCACAATCGTCCACGATCAGCGTATGGATGATCCCCTCCCGCCGCTTGCCGCTGCTCACCGCCTTGATGCAGCAATCGTGATTGCCGATGCTGAAGTGCGTCTCCGTACCGTCCTCCACAAACTCCCCCTGGGGACAGGAGACACAACGTTGGGGACGTTCTACAAATAAAATGGGGCTTTGTAGTCTGTACACAATGTTCATATCAATAAAGTTTCATCCATACAAGAAAATGAGAACTGCCAATAACAGCGCCTATCCCATTGCTGCGTGTTCTGCTTCTTACAGTGCCCCCATACTGTGCCCCTCCTGACTCCCACCCCCGTACTGTGACCCTCCTAACTCCACCCCTCCCCTGTACTGTGCCCCTCCTGACCCCCCCCCCCGTACTATGTCCTCCTGACTCCCCCTGTACTGTGCTCTCCTGACTGTCCCCCCCCTACTCTGCCCTCCTGCCCCCTCCCGACTCCCACCCCCGTACTGTGCCCCTCCTAACTCCACCCCTCCCCTGTACTGTGCCCCTCCTAACTCAACCCCCCCTCTGTACTGTGCCCCTTCTGACCCCCCTCCCGTACTGTGTCCTCCTGTCTCCCCCTGTTTTGTGCTCTCCTGACTGTCCCCCCCCCCCGTGCTGTTCCGTCCTGCCCCCCCCCCCCCCTCTATGGGGGGGTACAGTATTGCATGACCACGCAACTGTCATTCAAAGTGTGACAGCGCTGAAAGCTGAAAACTGGCCTGGACAGGAAGGGGGGAGGGAGTTCCGGACTAGAAGGGGTTAAACTTTTCAGTATCATATCTATAACAGCTCACAAGCCCCCCTATAGGATATCATAGTGCAGGTGACAGGTTCTCTTTAAGGATTCATCAGCGATCTATTGTACCCCAGACGTCTGCATTCTCCTGCCACGGACTGAGTGCACACGGGCCAATCAGATCCCTTCACAGTCCTTGTGGCTGATACGGACGGCTGTGAACGCAGAAGTGATCAGAGCTGAGCGCTTCCAGGTTCATTCTTCACACCGGAGATCAGGATATTAGCCACTCCCCCTCATGACACCCAGCAGGGACAGGGGAGCCTGAGGCACATTGGAGGGAGAGGAGGGTGCCATCAGAAGTAATCCGGGGGCTGTAAAGCTGAATGTGAAAGTCTGAAATGGTGTCCATGCTGGAGCTGCCATTGATGGAGGATACGCCCCACCCCCGTCACGCCCCACCCCCGCCACTTAAAGTAGAAACAAGTCAAAGATACTTACCTCTGCTCTGGTGGCTCTGGGCTGGCATCTTCTCCTGGGAATTTTTTTTGGATGCCAATCTTCAGCTGTCTGAACTGGCCGATGCGGGATGACGTCACTCCCACGCATGCACAGCTCAGTGTGCATTCCACAGAGGGTGGAGAACAGGCAAGTAGGTGTATTTTATTACAGAAGAGACATTGGCTGTCTCCTCCTCCTCTGCAACAAAGAATTGTCTGTTCACACACTTTAAAGTGGCTGTAAACCTCAGACATGAAATCTGAACAAAGCACATCCCTCTATAGTGTCTACTTGTCCTAGTCCAGAGCACTGAGTGTCATTTCTGTCTGCTGCCTCCTTCCTCTGATCAGCAGGAGTCACTTCTCACAGGTTTTCCTGACACCAAGAAAAAAAAAAAAATGGTGATGGGGGAGCTCCAGCATACAGCCTGTGATTGACAGCCTCAGCTCTGTTCCTGTATGCAGGGAGGCGTGTCCCTTCCCTCCAATCAGCTCTCACTGAGTCTTGCAGATTGTAACTTTAGTTCCCCGCCCCCTGATTTCTGAACTCTCAGACAAGCGATATAAAGTATGCGCTTTGAACGGCTGTAGAGAGAAGACTGCAGATAAACAGGTACAACTTATGTAGGTGGATTAGTTTCATCTCTGTATCTGGGGCCGATCACCTCACTGGGGTTATGGAAGGTTTACAACCACTTTAAATGTCAACTGACACCACATCAGTGGGCAGTAGAGGGCCTGGGATCCCTCAGGCTCCATACTGACCCAAGGATGAGTGTGAGGATGAAGAGTGAAGCCATCTAATCCTTCCAGGGGACATGAAGGCAGCACAAGGGGGGGGACTCTGGCAGCACAGGGGGCGGGACCCCGGCAGCATAGGGGGCGGGACTCCCCTGGGTCATTTATAACATCTGATCGGCTTCATCTTAGTGACCTAATCAATAACAATCAATCAATAAGCGTCATGTGATCTGTGGCCACCTACCGCAGTCTCCAGCTTCTGTCCATTACACCAAACGTCCATCGTGTCCTTCTCTGCAACGGGAGAAACCAATTATAATCCAACATAATCTGGGGGGGGTGTAGAGGAATTTGTATATCCTGGGGGTGGAGCCGGATCTGTATTCTCCCGGGGGTAGAACCAGATTTTGTATTCCCCTAGGGGGTGGAGCCGGATTTGTATTCCCTAGGGAGTGGAGCCAGATTTTGTATTCCCCCGGGGGTGGAGCCAGATTTTGTATTCCCCTAGAGGGTTGAGCTGGATTTGTATTCCCCAGGGGTGGAGCCAGATTTGTATTCCCCTAGGGGGTGGAGCCAGATTTGTATTCCCCTAGGGGTGGAGCCAGATTTGTATTCCCCTAGGGGGTGGAGCCAGATTTGTATTCCCTTAGGGGGTGGAGCCAGATTTGTATTCCCCTAGGGGCTGGAGCCAGATTGTATTCCCCTAGGGGCTGGAGCCAGATTTGTATTCCCCTAGGGGGAGGAGCCAGATTTGTATTCCCCTAGGGGGAGGAGCCAGATTTGTATTCCCCCAGGGCTGGAACCAGATTTTGTATTCCCCCGGGGAGCGCAGCCGGAATTTGCATTCCTCATCTGATGGGATTCTATTCCCCTAGGGCTGGAGCCAGATTTGTATTTCCCAGGGGGTAGAGCCGGATTTGCAATCCTCAGGGTGGAGCGGGATTATTATTCTCTCAGGGGGTGGAGCTACATTTGTAGTTCCCAGGGGGTGGAGCCAGATTTGGATTCCTCAAGGTGAGGCCACTTTTGTATTCCTCTGGGGTGGGGGCTGGTTTTGTATTCCCCTAGGGGGTGGAGCAAGATTTGAATTCCCCTAAGGGGTGGAACAAGATTTGTATTTCTTTGGGGTTGGAGCTACATTTTCCAAGGGGTGGAGCCGGATCTATATCCCCCCCCCCCCCCCCCGCGGGTGGGGCCGGTTTTGTATTCCCCTAGGGGGTGGAGCACAATCTGAATTCCTCCCCGCGGGTGGGGTCGGTTTTGTATTCCCTAGGGAATGGAGCAATATTTTGAATTCCTCTAGGGGGTGGAACAAGATTTGTATGACGAGGTGGGGTGGGGGGAGCTGGATGCAGATGACAGAACCAAAGCACTCACCCAGCACCACCCTGTAGTCCTCTCCATCTAGGTGGAGCACCCAGGTGTTGGTGGTCTTGGACCGGTTCTCCATGTACTTCTTCAGACTCTTGCCGTTCACCTCCAGCGTGTATTCGTAGGCGAAGCCGCTGACGGCGTCGATGTTGATGGTGGCCTTCGTCTGAGACGCTCCAACCGGAAACGTCTCCTTCCCCACCAGTTTGAACATCCAATCCTTCCGGATAATCTCCTGACACCAGAGAGAGAACAAAGACCGCACGTCATCTCCTGAGGACACCACCCACCGCACGTCATCTCCTGAGGACACCACCCACCGCACGTCATCTCCTGAGGACACTACCCACCGCACGTCATCTCCTGAGGACACTACCCACCGCACGTCATCTCCTGAGGACACCACCCACCGCACGTCATCTCCTGAGGACACCACCCACCGCACGTCATCTCCTGAGGACACCACCCACCGCACGTCATCTCCTGAGGACACCACCCACCGCACGTCATCTCCTGAGGACACCACCCACCGCACGTCATCTCCTGAGGACGCTACCCACCGCACGTCATCTCCTGAGGACACCACCCACCGCACGTCATCTCCTGAGGACGCTACCCACCGCACGTCATCTCCTGAGGACACCACCCACCGCACGTCATCTCCTGAGGACGCTACCCACCGCACGTCATCTCCTGAGGACGCTACCCACCGCACGTCATCTCCTGAGGACACTACCCACCGCACGTCATCTCCTGAGGACACTACCCACCGCACGTCATCTCCTGAGGACACTACCCACCGCACGTCATCTCCTGAGGACACTACCCACCGCAGTCATCTCCTGAGGACACTACCCACCGCACGTCATCTCCTGAGGACACTACCCACCGCACGTCATCTCCTGAGGACACTACCCACCGCACGTCATCTCCTGAGGACACTACCCACCGCACGTCATCTCCCGAACACGGATCTGAGGACACTACCCACCGCACGTCATCTCCTGAGGACGCTACCCACCGCACGTCATCTCCTGAGGACACTACCCACCGCACGTCATCTCCTGAGGACACTACCCACCGCACGTCATCTCCCGAACACGGATCTGAGGACACTACCCACCGCACGTCATCTCCTGAGGACACTACCCACCGCACGTCATCTCCTGAGGACACTACCCACCGCACGTCATCTCCCGAACACGGATCTGAGGACACTACCCACCGCACATCATCTCCTGAGGACACTACCCACCGCACGTCATCTCCCGAACACAGATCTGAGGACACCACCCACCGCACGTCACCTCCTGAGGACACTACCCACCGCACGTCATCTCCTGAGGACACTACCCACCGCACGTCATCTCCTGAGGACACTACCCACCGCACGTCATCTCCCGAACACGGATCTGAGGACACTACCCACCGCACGTCATCTCCTGAGGACGCTACCCACCGCACGTCATCTCCTGAGGACACTACCCACCGCACGTCATCTCCTGAGGACACTACCCACCGCACGTCATCTCCCGAACACGGATCTGAGGACACTACCCACCGCACGTCATCTCCTGAGGACACTACCCACCGCACGTCATCTCCTGAGGACACTACCCACCGCACGTCATCTCCCGAACACGGATCTGAGGACACTACCCACCGCACATCATCTCCTGAGGACACTACCCACCGCACGTCATCTCCCGAACACAGATCTGAGGACACCACCCACCGCACGTCACCTCCTGAGGACACTACCCACCGCACATCATCTCCTGAGGACACTACCCACCGCACGTCATCTCTCGAACACAGATCTGAGGACACTACCCACCGCACGTCATCTCCTGAGGACACTACCCACCGCACGTCATCTGAGGACACTACCCACCGCACGTCATCTCCCGAACACGGATCTGAGGACACTACCCACCGCACGTCATCTCCTGAGGACGCTACCCACCGCACGTCATCTCCTGAGGACACTACCCACCGCACGTCATCTCCTGAGGACACTACCCACCGCACGTCATCTCCCGAACACGGATCTGAGGACACTACCCACCGCACGTCATCTCCTGAGGACACTACCCACCGCACGTCATCTCCTGAGGACACTACCCACCGCACGTCATCTCCCGAACACGGATCTGAGGACACTACCCACCGCACGTCATCTCCTGAGGACGCTACCCACCGCACGTCATCTCCTGAGGACGCTACCCACCGCACGTCATCTCCTGAGGACACTACCCACCGCACGTCATCTCCCGAACACGGATCTGAGGACACTACCCACCGCACGTCATCTCCTGAGGACGCTACCCACCGCACGTCATCTCCTGAGGACGCTACCCACCGCACGTCATCTCCTGAGGACACTACCCACCGCACGTCATCTCCCGAACACAGATCTGAGGACACTACCCACCGCACGTCATCTCCTGAGGACACTACCCACCGCACGTCATCTCCTGAGGACACTACCCACCGCACGTCATCTTCCGAACACGGATTTGAGGACACTACCCACCGCACCGGCGTGAAGGGTGACCTGAGGACACTACCCACCGCACCGGCGTGAAGGGTGACCTGAGGACACTACCCACCGCACCGGCGTGAAGGGTGACCTGAGGACACTACCCACCGCACCGGCGTGAAGGGTGACCTGAGGACACTACCCACCGCACCGGCGTGAAGGGTGACCTGAGGACACTACCCACCGCACCGGCGTGAAGGGTGACCTGAGGACACTACCCACCGCACCGGCGTGAAGGGCGACCTGAGGACACTACCCACCGCACCGGCGTGAAGGGCAACCTGAGGACACTACCCACCGCACCGGCGTGAAGGGCGATCTGAGGACACTACCCACTGCACCGGCATGAAGGATGACCTGAGGACACTACCCACCGCACCGGCGTGAAGGGACAGAAGGACGAGACGCGGTGCATCATGGGAAATGCTTCATCTGCTCCTGCACTGTTGAAGTTTAATGTGTGCACAGAAAACCTTCCCTTGTCTCCCCCCCCTCCTTCATCAACTTGAAATTACAATTCTTCAATCAAATCATTTTGTTTTCAGGAAATAACTATTCGGAGACCCAGTAATGTCATCCCCGGGTCTGTCTGCTGGGGTTTGCTCCAAGTTTGGTGGGAGGGGCTAGCAGGCTGCTGTAAACATCACTTCTCTGCCTCAGACCTCATTTAAAAGCAAGAGTTTTAAATGAAAGAACACATCCCGGCATCCCTTTAAACATGCATGCTGCTCCTGTGCATTATATGAAGGAACACATCCCGGCATCCCTTTATACGTGCATGCTTTTCCTGTGCATTATATGAAGGAACACATCCCAGCATCCCTTTATACGCGCATGCTGCTCCTGTGCAATATATGAAGGAACACAACCCAGCATCCCTTTAAACGCGCATGCTGTTCCTGTGCATATGAAAAAACACGTCCCGGAATCCCTTTACACATGTATGCTCCTGCATGTTGGCAACTGGGAGCTGCAGATTTTAGCATTGCAAAATACTGATCAGTTGCTTGAGCATGTGCATCTAAAGAGATGCTAGGATGTGTTTTTCATACAGTGCCCAGGGATGGATTGCAAAGGAGTTGTGATAGGGGGCCAAACACAGTACAGATCAGGAGGAGAAGTGTCTAAGGACTGAAGTCATTCAGACAGGAAATGGTGGAGACTTTTAGGTTCATATGGCGCACCTCACCATAACCTAAACGTTGGACAGAATTACGCTGAAAGTCTCTTGTGAGATATTTCATGGCTGGCATGAGATCAGCCTCCAATCACACTTCAGTAAGGAGAAGTGAGCAAAGTCTGGCCTCTTATTTTCGAATCTTCACAAATGAAATGGAGGCTGAGAGATGACAGACAGACATTTCCTGGACCCAGCAGTGTATGTTGTGTTTCTCTGTGATCTGTGGGAGTTGGGTGCCTAGATGTCCATGCAGTATATACAGAAGGCCTCACCTTCCCGTCCACATAGACCACTCTCTTCCCCGACGTCGTGCCATGTTCAAACTCAATCTTATGGACGCCGTCACTGAGAGCGACTTCCCACACGGCCACAAGGTCGGTCATCTTCTCCAGCCGGGCCGTAGCGCGATCTGTAGGGAGATGAAGAGGGTCACATGGTGTCCGGGGGGGGGGGGGGGGGGTACTCAGACAGATCACCGGACTCAGTGACATGATAATGATCTCCGGGATTAGAGGAGGTTCACACCACACACAGGGATTAGGTGTGCAGATGGAGAGACACGGACCGCAGGTGAGGACAATACAGAGGATGGATATGAGGGGGATAGAATTCTACATCTTACTCAGAATTAGGGAGGAGAGAAGCAGAGGATCCACGGATACAATACACAGCAGAGGATCCACGGATACAATACACAGCAGAGGATCCACGGATACAATACACAGCAGAGGATCCACGGATACAATACAGAGCAGAGGATCCACGGATACAATACACAGCAGAGGATCCACGGATACAATACACAGCAGAGGATCCACAGATACAATACACAGCAGAGGATCCACGGATACAATACACAGCAGAGGATCCACAGATACAATACACAGCAGAGGATCCACAGATACAATACACAGCAGAGGATCCACAGATACAATACACAGCAGAGGATCCACAGATCCAATACACAGCGGAGGATCCACAGATCCAATACACAGCGGAGGATCCACAGATCCGATACACAGCGGAGGATCCACAGATCCGATACACAGCGGAGGATCCACAGATCCGATACACAGCGGAGGATCCACAGATCCGATACACAGCGGAGGATCCACAGATCCGATACACAGCAGAGGATCCACGGATCCGATACACAGCAGAGGATCCACGGATCCGATACACAGCAGAGGATCCACGGATCCGATACACAGCAGAGGATCCACGGATACGATACACAGCAGAGGATCCACGGATACGATACACAGCAGAGGATCCACGGATACGATACACAGCAGAGGATCCACGGATACGATACACAGCAGAGGATCCACGGATACGATACACAGCAGAGGATCCACGGATACGATACACAGCAGAGGATCCACGGATACGATACACAGCAGAGGATCCACGGATACGATACACAGCAGAGGATCCACAGATACGATACACAGCAGAGGATCCACAGATACGATACACAGCAGAGGATCCACAGATACGATACACAGCAGAGGATCCACAGATACGATACACAGCAGAGGATCCACAGATACGATACACAGCAGAGGATCCACAGATACATTACACAGCAGAGGATCCACAGATACATTACACAGCAGAGGATCCACAGATACATTACACAGCAGAGGATCCACGGATACAATACACAGCAGAGGATCCACGGATACAATACACAGCAGAGGATCCACAGATACATTACACAGCAGAGGATCCACGGATACGATACACAGCAGAGGATCCACAGATACAATACACAGCAGAGGATCCACAGATACAATACACAGCAGAGGATCCACAGATACAATACACAGCAGAGGATCCACAGATACAATACACAGCAGAGGATCCACAGATACAATACACAGCAGAGGATCCACAGATACAATACACAGCAGAGGATCCACAGATACAATACACAGCAGAGGATCCACAGATACAATACACAGCAGAGGATCCACAGATACAATACACAGCAGAGGATCCGCAGATACAATACACAGCAGAGGATCCACAGATACAATACACAGCAGAGGATCCACGGATACAATACACAGCAGAGGATCCACAGATACAATACACAGCAGAGGATCCACAGATACAATACACAGCAGAGGATCCACAGATACAATACACAGCAGAGGATCCACAGATACAATACACAGAAGAGGATCCACAGATACAATACACAGCAGAGGATCCACGGATACAATACACAGCAGAGGATCCACGGATACAATACACAGCAGAGGATCCACAGATACAATACACAGCAGAGGATCCACGGATACAATACACAGCAGAGGATCCACAGATACAATACACAGCAGAGGATCCACAGATACAATACACAGCAGAGGATCCACAGATACAATACACAGCAGAGGATCCACAGATACAATACACAGCAGAGGATCCACAGATACAATACACAGCAGAGGATCCACGGATACAATACACAGCAGAGGATCCACGGATACGATACACAGCAGAGGATCCACGGATACGATACACAGCAGAGGATCCACAGATACAATACACAGCAGAGGATCCACGGATACGATACACAGCAGAGGATCCACAGATACGATACACAGCAGAGGATCCACGGATACAATACACAGCAGAGGATCCACAGATACAATACACAGCAGAGGATCCACAGATACAATACACAGCAGAGGATCCACAGATACAATACACAGCAGAGGATCCACAGATACAATACACAGCAGAGGATCCACAGATACAATACACAGCAGAGGATCCACGGATACAATACACAGCAGAGGATCCACGGATACGATACACAGCAGAGGATCCACGGATACGATACACAGCAGAGGATCCACAGATACGATACACAGCAGAGGATCCACGGATACAATACACAGCAGAGGATCCACAGATACAATACACAGCAGAGGATCCACAGATACAATACACAGCAGAGGATCCACGGATACAATACACAGCAGAGGATCCACGGATACAATACACAGCAGAGGATCCACAGATACAATACACAGCAGAGGAGAAAAGTACCCGTCATTCCAGTCAGATAAACGAAATCGGTTAAGATCCCAGCGATGAGGTTTATGGCCTGGATCATACATGGACTGGGAACGGTTCATAACGTCTGTCCCGGATCACGCATGGACAGGCAATAGTTTATAATGACACCTGCGCTCTGATGGGGGCACAATGATGGGGTCACCTGTGCTCTGATGGGGGCACAATGATGGGGGCACAATAATGGGGTCACCTGCGCTCTGATGGGGGCACAATAATGGGGTCACCTGCGCTCTGATGGGGGCACCTACTCACTAATTGGATACACTGATGGGGACACCTGCTTTTTGGGGGCAGATGGGGGAATGTAGGGGGGCAGATGTACACAGGGGGTAGACGGGAGAATGTATGGGGCAGATGTACACAGGGGGGTAGATGGGGGAATGTAGGGGGCAGATGTACACAGGGGGGTAGATGGGGGAATTTAGAGGGGCAGATGTACACAGGGGGTAGATGGGGGAAGTATGGGGCAGATGTACACAGGGGGTGGTGGGGTGTACGGGGGGGGGGGCAGATGTACACAGGGACACAGGGGGTGGTGGAGTGTACGGGGGGCAGATGTACATAGGGGGTGGTGGAGTGTACGGGGGGGGGGAAGGTGTACACAGGGGGTGGAGTGTACGGGGGGGGGGGGGCAGATGTACACAGGGACACAGGGGGTGGTGGAGTGTACGGGGGGCAGATGTACATAGGGGGTGGTGGAGTGTACGGGGGGGGGGGAAGGTGTACACAGGGGGTGGAGTGTACGGGGGGGGCAGATGTACATAGGGGGTGGTGGAGTGTACGGGGGGGGGGGGGCAGATGTACACAGGGGGTGGTGGAGTGTACGGGGGGGGGGGGGGAAGGTGTACACAGGGGGTGGAGTGTACGGGGGGGGCAGATGTACATAGGGGGTGGTGGAGTGTACGGGGGGGGGGGGGCAGATGTACACAGGGGGTGGTGGAGTGTACGGGGGGGGGGGGGGAAGGTGTACACAGGGGGTGGAGTGTACGGGGGGGGGCAGATGTACATAGGGGGTGGTGGAGTGTACGGGGGGGGGGGGCAGATGTACATAGGGGGTGGTGGAGTGTACGGGGGGGGGGGCAGATGTACACAGGACAGAAGTACTCCATCACCCTCAATTATTGGATCTCGGCTACTCACAGCAGCTGAATTGCAGCCTTCAGGTTAAGGAAGAACTCTGCTCCCAATGATCTTCTAGGGGTGACCCCCACACACACGGCTGGTACACATTCATGGTGACTCTGGTCTGATGTACACAGAGCTTAGCGGAGTTCTTCTTTAACATCTGAAAGCTGTTAGAAAAATATGATTTCCTTCCTGGGGGAGGGGCTATATGCAGGAAGGAGGGGAGGGGACCTTCTTGTAGGTGGGACATTACCTCACTTCATCATCGTACATCGTCACCTCCTGGTGGGCCGCCATTCCTCCCCTCCAATCCGCAGCATGAGAGAGAAAGAACTAGAATTATAAACATGGCAAGGACTTGTGTGATTGGATGACGGTGATGTGGCAGGGATCATGTGATACAATACAAACTCCATGGACTCCTGTGACTGGATGAAGGCAGCTGGGGTGGGGAATCATGTTATACAAAACAGACTGTAGGGTCTCCTGTGATTGGATGATGGTGGCATGGCAGGACCATGTGATTGGATACACCAGTACATACTGCAGGGTCTCCTGTGATTGGATGATGGTGGCATGGCAGGATCATGTGATTGGATACACCAGTACATACTGCAGGGTCTCCTGTGATTGGATGATGGTGGCATGGCAGGACCATGTGATTGGATACACCAGTACATACTGCAGGGTCTCCTGTGATTGGATGATGGTGGCATGGCAGGACCATGTGATTGGATACACCAGTACAGACTGCAAGGGCTCCTGTGATTGGATGATGGCACTAATGACACGGGTAATAAATGTGTACAATCACTGCATACACGGAGCGATGAGCGGAGATGGTACAGAGGGAAAACAGAGACAAGAACAGGACTGAGTACAGCACCTCCCCCATTCTATACACAACATTGGGCCAGGATCTTGTGAATGGATTGGTGGTGGTGGTGTTGGGGGGGGGGGGGGGGGGGTAAGATTACATTCTCTGTCCGATGATCTCTCACTGCGATGACATATCGAAGATTTTCCGTGACTCCCCTCCATCCATGACCTTTTTGTCTCCCACTCCCGCACCCTACTTGCAATTACAGAAACCTGACTCCCAGCAGCAGATTCTGCTTCCCCCACAGCACTTCCCTATGGAGGTCTCACCCGGACCCCCTCACCCGGACCCCCTCACCCAGACCCCCTCACCCAGACCCCCTCACCCAGACCCCCTCACCCAGACCCCCTCACCCAGACCCCCTCACCCAGACCCCCTCACCCAGACCCCCTCACCCAGACCCAGTGGTCAGAAAGGTGGTGGGGTTGGTTGGTTTCTATCCCCACTGAGCACCTTTCAAGTCCTCCCACACCCCCCCCCCCCCCCCCCCCTCTATCCTCTTCTTTTGAGGCTCACGTTACCCGTTTTTACTCCGATCTCTCTGAGGATTGCAGAGATCTATCGGCCTCCTGGACCCATGTCCCGCTTTCTTGGTGTCTTCTCTGCCTGGCTACCCTACTTTCTCTTCTCCTTTGAGATACCCACCATCATCCTTACTAACATCCCCATTAATGTTATCTTTGCACTCCTGGAACCTCACCAAGACCCCCCTCGCCTCTCTGTGATCTCAACCTCATCACCTCGTCTCCAACCGCCTACCCCTCCAAGCAGCAAACTATCACCTGCAGAAACCTTCACAACTTGAACCCGGCTCCTTTCCACTCTGCAACTGACCTCCTCTGTGACAGAATCTCTCCCCTGTCCTGCCCTGACCACTGCTGTCTACAACAGTTCACTGTCATCCACAATAGACTCACTTGCTCCTCTAACAACACGAAGTATCCGGCCCCGACCGCTACAACCCGATGACACCAGAAATCTTAGGAGACAGAGTCGTGCGCTGGAGCGATTGTGGCGTAAAACCAAATCCCAGCAAGTATTCACCCGATATAAATCCGCTTTCTGAACATACAATTCCTCCCTCCATGCTGCCAAACAAGACGACTTTGTCACTCTCATCAATACCTTGTCATCCAGTCCTCCTCGTCTCTTCTCTACTTCTAACTCTCTACTTTCAGCAACTTCACCTCCACCCAGCACCTCACTCACCTCCACCTCAACCCAGCACCTCCACCTCCACCCAGCACCTCACTCACCTCCACCTCAACCCAGCACCTCCACCTCCACCCAGCACCTCACTCACCTCCACCTCAACCCAGCACCTCCACCTCCACCCAGCACCTCACTCACCTCCACCTCAACCCAGCACCTCACTCACCTCCACCTCCACCCAGTACCTCACTCACCTCCACCTCAACCCAGCACCTCCACCTCCACCCAGCACCTCACTCACCTCCACCTCAACCCAGCACCTCCACCCAGTACCTCACTCACCTCCACCCAGCACCTCACTCACCTCCACCTCCACCCAGTACCTCACTCACCTCCACCTCAACCCAGCACCTCCACCTCCACCCAGTACCTCACTCACCTCCACCTCAACCCAGTACCTCCACCTCCACCCAGTACCTCATTCACTGCTCACGAGATTGCAAATCATTTCAAAAACAAGATTGATGCAATTCTTGGGGCATCTCCACTGCACAGACATCCATCCCACTTAGCATACCTTATACTAAACCTCCTCAACACTTTCCTCTTCTGACCTTCTACTACCGAAGAGGTCACCAAACCTTTCTCAGAAACCCGTCCTACCAGCTGTCCACTAGACCCTGTTCCCTCACAACTACTCCGGTCATCCTCTTCTTCTATCCTATGCTCCCTCACTCACATCTTCAATCTCTTTACTGGCACCTTTCCCTCCCCCCTAGAGCGTGCTCCCTCATACTTAAAAAGCCCTCACTGGACCCCACCAACCTGAACAATGTTAGACCCATCTCCCTGCTGCCATTTACCTCTAAACTCCTAGAACGCTTAGTCTACAATCACCTGAGCTCCTCCCTCACCGACAACCTTCTTGGTCCCTTACAGTCTGGCTCTACCCCACCCGACGGCCCCTACTCCACGCTCTACCCCACCCGACGGCCCCTACTCCACGCTCTACCCCACCCGACGGCCCCTACTCCACGCTCTACCCCACCCGACGGCCCCTACTCCACGCTCTACCCCACCCGACGGCCCCTACTCCACGCTCTACCCCACCCGACGGCCCCTACTCCACGCTCTACCCCACCCGACGGCCCCTACTCCACGCTCTACCCCACCCGACGGCCCCCACTCCACGCTCTACCCCACCCGACGGCCCCTACTCCACGGCCCCTACTGCACGCTCTACCCCACCCGACGGCCCCTACTGCACGCTCTACCCCACCCGACGGCCCCTACTGCACGCTCTACCCCACCCGACGGCCCCTACTGCACGCTCTACCCCACCCGACGGCCCCTACTGCACGCTCTACCCCACCCGACGGCCCCTACTGCACGCTCTACCCCACCCGACGGCCCCTACTGCACGCTCTACCCCACCCGACGGCCCCTACTCCACGCTCTACCCCACCCGACGGCCCCTACTGCACGCTCTACCCCACCAGACGGCCCCTATTCCACGCTCTTCCCGACCCGACGATCCCTACTCCACGCTCTACCCGACCCGACGGCCCCTACTCCACGCTCTACCCGACCCGACGGCCCCTACTCCACGCTCTACCCGACCCGACGGCCCCTACTCCACGCTCTACCCGACCCGACGGCCCCTACTCCACGCTCTACCCGACCCGACGGCCCCTACTCCACGCTCTACCCGACCCGACGGCCCCTACTCCACGCTCTACCCGACCCGACGGCCCCTACTCCACGCTCTACCCGACCCGACGGCCCCTACTCCACGCTCTACCCGACCCGACGGCCCCTACTCCACGCTCTACCCGACCCGACGGCCCCTACTCCACGCTCTACCCGACCCGAACGGCCCCTACTCCACGCTCTACCCCACCCGAACGGCCCCTACTCCACGCTCTACCCCACCCGAACGGCCCCTACTCCACGCTCTACCCCACCCGAACGGCCCCTACTCCACGCTCTACCCCACCCGAACGGCCCCTACTCCACGCTCTACCCCACCCGAACGGCCCCTACTCCACGCTCTACCCCACCCGAACGGCCCCTACTCCACGCTCTACCCCACCCGAACGGCCCCTACTCCACGCTCTACCCCACCCGAACGGCCCCTA
This sequence comes from Staurois parvus, assembly GCF_062004578.1. NCBI lineage: Eukaryota > Metazoa > Chordata > Amphibia > Anura > Ranidae > Staurois > Staurois parvus. The sequence continues at coordinate 43,406 of NW_028319093.1, forward strand.
CTCCACGCTCTACCCCACCCGAACGGCCCCTACTCCACGCTCTACCCCACCCGAACGGCCCCTACTCCACGCTCTTCCCGACCCGACGGCCCCTACTCCACGCTCTTCCCGACCCGACGGCCCCTACTCCACGCTCTACCCGACCCAACGGTCCCTACTCCACGCTCTTCCCAACCCAACGGCCCCTACGCCACGCTCTACCCAACGCAACAGCCCCTACCCCACACTCTACCCAACCCAACGGCTCCTACTCCATGCTCTTCTTAACCCAACGGCCTCTATTCCCTGCTCTTCCTACTAGACCTCTTTGCAGCCTTTGATACGGTTGACCACCCACTCCTTCTCAATAAACTCCACTGCCTTGGTCAAAGTGATTCAGCTCTATTTTGGTTCTCCTCCTACCTATTGCAGCGCTCCTTCAGCGTTACCTATAACTCTGTCTCCTCTCCACTCCCCCTCTCTGTAGGGGCCCCTCAAGGTTCTGTCCTTGGACCCCTTCTCTTCTCCATCTACACCTCCTCCCTTGGTCACTTGATAAACTCCCATGGCTTCCAGTACCATCTCTATGCTGATGACACACAAATCTATCTTTCTCCTCCTCACCTCACCGCTTCAGTCTCCTCCGCACCTCGCCCCTTCAGTCTCCTCCTCACCTCACCCCTTCAGTCTCCTCCGCTCCTCGCCCCTTCAGTCTCCTCCACATCCTCGCCCCTTCAGTCTCCTCCACATCCTCGCCCCTTCAGTCTCCTCCACATCCTCGCCCCTTCAGTCTCCTCCACATCCTCGCCCCTTCAGTCTCCTCCACATCCTCGCCCCTTCAGTCTCCTCCACATCCTCGCCCCTTCAGTCTCCTCCACATCCTCGCCCCTTCAGTCTCCTCCACATCCTCGCCCCTTCAGTCTCCTCCACATCCTCGCCCCTTCAGTCTCCTCCACATCCTCGCCCCTTCAGTCTCCTCCACATCCTCGCCCCTTCAGTCTCCTCCACACCTCGCCCCTTCAGTCTCCTCCTCACCTCGCCCCTTCAGTCTCCTCCTCACCTCGCCCCTTCAGTCTCCTCCTCACCTCGCCCCTTCAGTCTCCTCCACACCTCGCCCCTTCAGTCTCCTCCACACCTCGCCCCTTCAGTCTCCTCCACACCTCGCCCCTTCAGTCTCCTCCACACCTCGCCCCTTCAGCCTCCTTTTGCATTACTAACCTACTAAGTGACATATCGGCATGGATGTCACTCCACTTCCTCAAACTCAATCTTTCCAAAACTGAGCCCTTAGTATTCCCCCCCCCCCCCCCCAACCCAACTTCTCCATCAAGATCAATAACACAACCATCAGTCCCTCCCCTCATGCCAGGGTACTAGGTGTAATCCTAGACTCCCATCTGTCCTTCCAGCCCCATATCCAATCACTGTCCAAATCTTGTAGACTTCACCTCCACAACACCTCCAACCTCCCAAACTCCTCCAACCTCCGCCACATCTCTGCAACATCTCCAAGATACGCCCGTTCTTAACCACCGAAACCACAAAGCAACTTATTCACTAACTAGTTATCTCTCACCTTGACTATTGTAACTCCCTCCTCATTGGCCGACCTCATCGCAGGCTATCCCCTCTTCAGTCTTTCATGATCGCTGCTGCCAGACTCATCCACCTTACTAACCGTTCTGTATCTGCCAATCCCTCCACTGGCCTCCATTAGGTCTCCTCCACCCCCCTCTGCCAATCCCTCCATTTAGTGCCCTCCACCCCCCTCTGCCAATCCCTCCACTGGCCTCCATTAGGTCTCCTCCACCCCTCTCTGCCAATCCCTCCATTTAGTGCCCTCCACCCCCCTCTGCCAATCCCTCCACTGGCCTCCCATTGCCCAATGAGTAAAATTCAAAACAATAACTTATAAAGCCATTTAAAACTCCGCCCCAAATTACATCACCAATCTTGTCTCCAAATATCACCCAAACCGTCCTCTCCGCTCCTCCCACGACCTCCTGCTCTCTAGCTCCCTTGTCTCCTCCTCCCATGCTCATCTCCAGGACTTCTCCAGAGCCTCCCCCATCCTCTGGAACTCTCTACCCCAACTATCGCCTACTCTGCTCACTTTCTGGCGATCTCTGAAAACCGATCTCTTCAGGGAAGCCTATCCCACCCTCAGCTAATAATGCAATCTTCTACTCCTACCAGTCCCTCCCCCACAGTTACTACCTTTTGTACCACTAGCCCCTCCCTCTTAGATTGTAAGCTCCCGGGATCAGCCCCTCCCTCCTAGAGTGTAAACTCCCGGGATCAGCCCCTCCCTCCTAGAGTGTAAGCTCCTGGGATCAGGCCCCTCCCTCCTAGAGTGTAAGCTCCCGGGATCAGCCCCTCCCTCCTAGATTGTAAGCTCCCGGGATCAGCCCCTCCCTCTTAGATTGTAAGCTCCCAGGATCAGCCCCTCCCTCTTAGATTGTAAGCTCCCAGGATCAGGCCCCTCCCTCTTAGAGTGTAAGCTCCCAGGATCAGGGCCCTCCTATCCCTCTTGTATTGATCTGTATTGTCTCCCGTTATATTGTACAGCGCTGAGCACACTGTCGGCGCCATAAATCCTGTATAATAATAATAATGACGACTTCCTGTGCCGCTGACCCCAGGCATAGTAATAGTGGATGAGGTTGTCACGGGGAGGCAGAATATACCTCAGGGGTTCCCATCCCCATGAAGGGGGATCTAAGGGGAGGAGGGGGGACCCCGGTACACAGAGGCCTCCGTCTCCCGCGTTGTCCGGGACTCACCTGATTCTCTGGGCCGGAAGTTGGAGTGACGCGGCCCCCGCTGCCCGGGCAACTGTCTCCAGGTGACCAGCGTATGCAGCGGCCCCGCCCCTTCCTGCCCTTCGCTTATTTCCGCTTGTAATCCCGCCCACCGAGTGTTCTCTGACGTGATACGTGTCTCTGATCACGTGGTGTTTTGCCTTTTTAAAGCGCACCAAAGTCCAGGTGGGCGGGGTCCTTGTGTTCTGGGTGGGCGGAGCGTGCGCTAAGGACGATGACTGGCGGGGTCTGTGTTCGTTAGTGGGACTGTGGGCGGGGCCTTGCTGCCCTACACGGCTGTAGGCGGGGTGTTCCCCCTGTTTGTGGGAGGAGTCAGGCCATGTGTCTGTGGAAGGTGTACGGTGGCGGAATGCCCTGATTGGTGGATCTCTGGAATAGCTGTGTGGGAGGAGTTCAGATAAGAGATGGATGTAGTTGGGAAGCGATAGTAATACATTGTATCCGATCCTGGCAGGGTCCTTCCCCTCCCCCTCCATGCTGAGGGTCCCTCCCCTCCCCCGGCCACTCCCTGACACCTGCTATGGCCCCTCCCCTGGCCACTCCCTGACACCTGCTATGGCCCCTCCCTGACAACTGTTATGGCCTTTCCCCTGGCTACTCACTGACACCTCTAATGGCCCCTCCCTGGCCACTCCCTGACACCTCTTATGGCCCCTCCTCTGGCCTCTCCCACACCTCTTATGGCCCCTCCCCTGGCCTCTCCCTGACACCTCTTATGGCCCCTCCTCTGGCCTCTCCCACACCTCTTATGGCCCCTCCTCTGGCCTCTCCCACACCTCTTATGGCCCCTCCCTTGGCCTCTCCCTGACACCTCTGATGGCCCCTCCCCTGGCCTCTCCCTGACACCTCTTATGGCCCCTCCCCTGGCCTCTCCCTGACACCTCTTATGGCCCCTCCTCTGGCCTCTCCGTGACACCTCTTATGGCCCCTCCTCTGGCCTCTCCGTGACACCTCTTATGGCCCCTCCCCTGGCCTCTCCCTGACACCTCTTATGGCCCCTCCCCTGGCCTCTCCCTGACATCTCTAATTGCCCCTGTTACAGGTAATGTATTCAATTGTGTTTTCTGATTGGAGGAGGTAGGAGGGGGCTGGTGGGGGGCAGTTCCCTATCACATCCGTATTGCTGTTTTGGCTGAAGCCCTGACGCTGTCATTCCTATTCTGAGGATTTACCCCCCTTTCATCCCTGAGGATTTACCCCTCCCCCTCCTGAGGAATTACCCCCCTCCCATCCTGAGAATTTACCCCCCCCCCCTCCTGAGGATTTACCCCTCCCCCTCCTGAGGATCTACCCCCTCCATCCTGAGGATTTACCCCCCTTTCATCCTGAGGATTTACCCCTCCCCCTCCTGAGGAATTACCCCCCTCCCATCCTGAGGATTTACCCCTTCCGCTCCTGAGGATCTACCCCCCTCCCCCTCCTGAGGATTTACCCCTCCCCTTCCTGAGGATCTACCCCCCTCCCCCTCCTGAGGATTTACCTCTCCTCCTCCTGAATATTTACCCCCCTCTCATTCGCAGCCGCGGATGTCAATCACCGGGTCCTGGACGGTAATTACCCAACAAGCACCGACAGGGAAGAAGATTGTTTTGTTTACTAACACCCCTCCTCCCTGCTGGCTCAGGCACACCGCACAGCACAGCCATCCAGAGCAGTGTGAGTACAGTGATGCACACAGACCCCACTCCTTAGTAACACAGACACCGCCCCCTAGTACCACCCCCCTGTCCACTAGTAACACAGACACCACCCCCTAGTACCACCCCCCTGTCCACTAGTAACACAGACACCACCCCCTAGTACCACCCCCCTGCCCACTAGTAACACAGACACCACCCCCTAGTACCACCCCCCTGCCCACTAGTAACACAGACACCACCCCCTAGTACCACCCCCCTGTCCACTAGTAACACAGACACCACCCCCTAGTACCACCCCCCTGTCCACTAGTAACACAGACACCACCCCCTAGTACCACCCCCCTGCCCACTAGTAACACAGACACCACCTACTAGTACCACCCCCCCGGCCACTAGTAACACAGACACCACCCACTAGTAACACAGACCCCACCTGTCACAATCATGCCCACAGGGAGAGGTGCGGTTCTCCATTTTGCCCCAAACGTATACATTTTGGTATTTCTCTTAACCTCCCTGGCGGTATGATTATTTCAGATTTTTGGTGCTGAAAGCGGTACCATTATTTTGCATGGAAATATGTATTTTTTTTATTGTAGGCTGTAATTTTTAGGAAAAACTCCCTGAAATCTGTCCAGACAAGAGTCTAGTAAACATCCCGGGGAGGATAAAATTTGAAACACAAAATCATAAATTATAATTTAATAAATAATCATAAAAATAATATAAAAATAATAATAAATTTAATTCAATAATATAATCAAACCAAAAACACTGAAATGTGAAATAGAGCGCCAAGTTCGCACATCGCTGAGCTCAGTCGCAAAATCGTTTTCAGTGTCTGATGAGGAATTTCCCCCACCAATCATTATCACTCAATTCTGCAAGTGGTTCTGATTTACTATCGCTGTTCTCTAGCTGATCTAAACACGCTTTTGACCTAAAGGGACACTTTTTGGACGCCATGGACATTTCTCAGTTTCCAGGCAGAAAGAGCAGACAAAATGCAGGCAGGGCGCCGGACAAAGCACTCGGGACACAATGTATGTGAAATTGGTTGAGACAGCAATGTTTTACTATGTAAAATGTAAAAAAAAAAAAATTACATTTTTTAAAATTTTTAAATTTCCCGCCGCCGGCAGCGCCCGTACGTCCCGACGTCACAGGGACAGGACACAGAAGCCGGATGCCGGCATCGGCCGGAGGAGATGGCCGGGGACGCTGCAGGGGACACATCGTGGGAGCGCAGGGTAAGGTAAGTGAAGAACACATGCCGGAGCAGTGCCGCATGGTATTCCCGAGTGTAGCTCGGGGGGGTTACCGCTTTTGGTACTGAAATGTTACCCCGAGCTACACTCGGGAATACCGCCAAGGAGGTTAAACTCCTATGCGACCACCTGAGGGGGGAGGTGTGCACACAAGAGCAGACGTTATCTCCTCATTCCCCCCCCCCTCAGGAATGCAAGCAGCATATGATGCTGAGTCCTGCCTAACAATTCCTCTGCCAAGTAAGGTAGTGAAGATACTAGTTGATGTGTAGAAAAAGAAGTGTTATCTTTTGTGTTCAGTCAGAGAAGTGAGGACTTGCTGCGTACACCATCTCGCAGAGGAAGAGTCGAGGAATTCGCCCATTGACCATCGAAACGGGGAGATCAAAGCACCCCTCTGCTCTGAAACTCGATCTGCTAACCCCAGGCATTTATTTGCCAAGTACTTATTTACCTAAACTTCTTTCTGTTTGCTGTGCTGGTATGCTCTGTATATTTATATATATATTGGTTACATCTTCTTTCTGTAAATATTTTATTGCACCCTTTCGACCTTTTGGTAATAAATCTTACTTTCTAAAAGTGTTGAACTGTTTCTGTAGATCCTGAATGTAAACTTACGAGTCCCTGCCGCTGAAGAGCGCTACTATGAGTGTTTAACCCTCTGTATAACCGGTCTGTAGAGATAGCGGGGTGTCAGGGCTCCGGGTATGACCAGAGGTATGTGAACTGACGCAGGGAAACGCAGGCTTCAGATATGTTATAACAATATAATTTATTAACACTAACAATACATAAACGCAGTGCAAGACTAAAACATAATACAGTGCAAACAAACCAAACCAACCACCCACAGATAACAATACATACAATGCAAGCGTCGTCAGGCAGGCCGGGTCAATAACAATCGGGCAGGTAGGAACAGGAGGAGCAGGCAGAGAGTAGTCAGGTCACGAGCCGGGTACAGCAACTAACAGGCAGGTAGGTACAGGGGGTCAGGCAGAGAATAGTCGGGGTCACAAGCCAGGGATCAAACAGGAGAAGTCAGCAGAGGTCCGGATCAGGCAGGGTCAGCAACGAATCAGTCAGACAGGAACAGGAACAGGAATGCAGGTAACAAGATACAGGGCCCAGGAAAAACACACACCAAGGCCCAGACTGCAGGTCTGGCCATCCCTTAAATACACCTCCCGTAATCAGCTTCAAGTGTTTGGCTGGCTGCAGGGTTGAGTCTCTGATTGCTGGGAGCACCCGCTGGCCAGCCCTGGTACTGCAGCCCACAAGGCAGGTGAGTTCCACCATTACTGGCAAGTCCATTCCTGACAGCGGGATACTGACGGTTAACCAATCATCCTAGTGTATTGCTGAGTTTCCTCTTTCTCTGTATAAAAAGGAGGTGGTGGCAGTGTGAAGGGTTAATTGCGTAATTAACCTGACCCAGTAACAATCGCACTCAGGCTGCCGGTACGTCGATCGTTGCCCAATTAACTGGAACATTGGTGTGCAGGGTGCAGCCAGGTGTGGCATTGTTACGCACGTGACAGCGCGGTGTTAGATTGGCTAGTCCTTCGGTCACAAGTTTGGTGAGAAGGTCTGGGGTCTGACGCCGCGCAACGTCACATATTGGTGGCAGCGTACGTGGGATAGTTGCATTAAGAGCTTCAGTGCAGTGTTAAAAGTTGGCTCTGCACTGAAGGATTGTAACCTTTGTGGAAACAGTCCTTAGAAACAAGCGGTGCATGAGAGAGAGAGAGGGGGGGGGGGAGAGAGAGAGACATATAGCAACAACTCCACCCTTTTCTACTTCCTATTCTATCTTTGGTTGCAATTATGCCTGGTGCAGCAGAATACGAGAAAATGAGCAAAGGTGATTTGAAGGTGGAATGTACCTCACGAGGATTGGACGTCGGTCGCAAAGATTTGATTCGGGACCTATTGGAGGATGATATCCGAGCAGAGCAGAACTCGGGGGAACTTGACCATGACGGGGTTCTCGCTACATCCGATCCCAGTGGCTCAGAGACGGCCTCGCAGGATGGGCATACAGAGACTGACACTGAAGGATCACCGAATGGTATCATCACATCACCGCCCGAGCGGGCCAGCACCGGAGTGCCTGTAACCAGCGGAGACTTTCCTCAGAGGCAGGAAGCCCTGGAAGCGCCTCATGGAGACAGATCTTGAGGCATACCTGCGGTTCATGGAATGCCAGGCTGACAGAGAGGTGGCGGAACGCCAAGCAACGGCTGACAGAGAGGTGGCAGAACGCCAAGCAGCGGCTGACAGAGAGGTGGCGGAACGCCAAGCAGCGGCTGACAGAGAGGTGGCGGAACGCCAAGCAGCGGCTGACAGAGAGGTGGCGGAACGCCAAGCGGCGGCTGACAGAGAGGTGGCGGAACGCCAAGCAGCGGCTGACAGAGAGGTGGCGGATGCCAAGCGGCAGCTGACAGAGAGGTGGCGGAACGCCAAGCAGCGGCTGACAGAGAGGTGGCGGAACGCCAAGCAGCGGCTGACAGAGAGGTGGCGGAACGCCAAGCAGCGGCTGACAGAGAGGTGGCGGAACGCCAAGCGGCGGCTGACAGAGAAGCTGCGGAACGCCAAGCTGAAAGAGCGGCTGAGAGGCGGTGCAGAGGGAAGCTGATCGTCGGCACGAGCTGGAGATGGCGAGGCTCCAGCCACAGCAACAGGTGCAGAACCTCGGGTCCCTAGAGCACAGGGACACCACTCTTTCCGTGGCCACAGCAGCCAAGTTTCCAGTGATGGAAAAGGAGAGTGACATTGACACCTACTTATTGTCATTTGAAAAAACGTGCCGTCAGTACCATGTGCCCCAAACACAATGGGCTCGGTACCTGACACCAGGGCTACGAGGAAGGCCCTGGACGTGTTTGTAGAACTGCCAGAGGGGCAGGACAACAATTATGAAGTTTTAAAAGATGCCATTATCCGGAAGTACCAGATGACCCGGAAGTGTTCCACAAGCGGTTCCGGTCCATGCAGAAGGGACCTGGGGACTCTTACAAGGATGTGGCGAGTCGCTTACGCACCACATTCCGACAGTGGACTAAGGGACTGAAAGTTGATTCCTATGAATCTTTGGAGGATCTCATGATACGAGATCATCACCTACATATCTGCCCGGCAGACGTCAGACAGTTCGTCTTGGAGAGGGAGCCAGCCTCTGTTAAAGCTGCAGCCGATTTGGCAGATACCTTTGTCCACACGCGGGTGTCTAACTTTCGCAAGGCTCCTCCGAACGTCTGGAAAGGAGGGAAATCGTCCCTAGCAACCCCTCCTACGTCGGTGAGTCAAGATCCCCCTCAACCAACACCTGCAGCGCTTGGAGCCAAGCCATTCCTGCCTGACAACCGCAGATGTTTCACCTGTAGGAAAGCCGGACATCTCAGGACGCAGTGTCCTCAGCAGAAGCAGATGACATCATCTGGCCAGCCGGCCAGCAACTCTTCTTCCGTGTTGTTTGTCCGCAGGAAGATGCGGGTAACCCCCGCCAACTTGCACCTAGTCACCGTGGGCAACCGGTCTGCAACTGGTTTCCGGGACACCGGGGCAGAAGTCACCTTGATCCGGCCAGAGCTGATTAAGCAAAGGAACCTCATCCCAGGAAAGTTCCTGACCCTCACGGGATTTGTGGGGACCCGTTCACGCATACCCTGTGCAAAGGTATTCATCGATTGGGGTGCGGGAAGGGGAATGAGGGAGGTGGGGGGTCTCGGCTGAAATTCCCACACCTGTTTTGTTGGGTGCTGATCTAGGCACTCTTGTGTCCTATTACACCCCTGCCGAGAATACCCGGAAGGCCCCTCTGGAACTCTCTGGACATGCCAAGGAACTGTGTGCAGATGTTGGGGTAATGTCTGGGCAACCTGTGGATGGACAGAGGGAGGGGGCTGGGAATGAAGTGGGGCTACAGGATTCTCCATTAGCTGGAGAAGGAGAAGAAATCCCCTGGCCTGGGGAGGTATCGAGCTCATGTGTCATGGACATTAGAAACGTACCTGTTGATAATGATGATGAAGCTGATATTGATAACGTTGATGATAATGTTGATACGGTCAATGATAGTGATGATGATGATGACGATGAAGCTGATATTGATAATGTCAATCACGTTGATGACAAGGTTGGTAATGCTAATGATGATGATGGCCATGAAGATACAAATGATGCATTTTCATTGTTGGTGGTCAACCACAGTGCTGTGAAGGGGGCAGAGGAACAATCTCTGGGGGGCTGAGCAAAGGGATGGTCTGAGTAGGCCTGTTCCTTGCCTAGGCCCAGAGGATTCTACCTTGATAAGTGTCCAGGCGTTGTCTGGGCATGGTACTGGACAGCCGGCTGGGACTTGTAGTTCCACGTGTAAGGCAGCACTGCAAAGCAATTCACACATGGACCTCAGCAGCCAGATAGCAATGAGCTTCCCTGCTGAGAAAGGTAAACAAAGGCCTGACAGGGAGACTGAAAGCATGTCATATGATCTGACCTGTCCTGGTGTGTCACCAGGCAGACAAACATGTGTCCTAGGCAGTGACAGCACACCTGGATAGGAAGTGCGAGGGGCCTCATTGGAGATGATCAGCGGGTCTCCGAGAGCTGCGGCCTTCAGCTCCAATCACCTCTCCTTTCCATTCAGGTACAGGAGCTGCTGGCTAGGCCTATGAGATGGTGTCAGAGTTCAGGAAAACCCGGGGAGAGCTCATCGTGCTGTTCATGAGTTGGACAACAGGGTGTATCTTTTCTCCATGCCTTCAGCCAACCTCATCTCACAGGGGGTGCAGACTGAACGGGCCAAAGAGACAGAGGGAATGGCGCAATCAGGGATCCAGGGGTCAGCTAGAATCTGGGCATCCCTGGTAGTTTCAGTCCCCAAACAGGATCAGATGACCAGACTTTGTGAGGACCTTGGAAAACTGAGCGCCGGCGCTGTGGTTGTGGCCTACCCCATGCCCAGGAGCCATGAGGTAATGAAGCATCCGGAAGGGGCCCGCTGTCTGACCATCATGGACCTGAGCAGAGGATCTGGGCCACCATCTCTAACCCAGGAGGCTCAGGACGAGTCAGCCTTCACCACCCCTTGTGGCTTGCCTGAATTCCCGGGAAAGTTACTTGGGGTTGAGAACGCACCAACCACCTCCCCAGGGGACAGGAATGGCCTACAATGTGGAATGGAACGGGGTGCAGTTGCCCACTTTAGGGGCCTTGTGGTGTTCGGCCCTGTCTGGGAAGAGCAACTTGGGCCCCTGTCACTAGTCAGGAACAAACTGCCCGTGCCCAGTCTGACAGTCGAGAATGGTAACTGTCAGAGGGGCATATCAGTGGTTCAACTTTGGGAACCACCGGTAGGAAGAGACCCTCAGAGGTCTAGGAATGGGGAGACTGAGGCAGTTATGGCCTGGCCGACTCCCCAGGTGAAGAAGCAGGTTTCGTCAGTCTTGGATGCAGCTGGCTACGGTAAGACGCCTGGGTGCAACTATCATGGCTCAGCTGGACCCGTGACTGACCTAGCAGACAGGAAACTGACTGAACCGGTGTCCTGGATGCTAGCAGGTAATGAGGACTGTTCATCTTGGACGAAGGTACCTGTGGACCCATCCGGGCAGCGATTTCCAGAATTTGCCTGTTCGGTTCCGGTGCACACAGGCACCACTACCTTCGGGTCAGATGTAGTCCTAGGCCTGAGGAAGAAGATGGGAGAGGAAAACCTCCTTCTCTACATTGACAAGAAGCTACATCTCCATATGTTAGAAGATGACACCTCTGAGCCGAAGTGTTTTGTGAACAGGTGGGCACCCCGGCAGTCGCCACGGTATCCGGATAGGCACAGCCGACTGGTGCTCCCCCGTGACCACTCACTTGGTTGGCACAACAGAAGGAACCTGGTTCTCCCGCAGTGCAATGGCACCCTGTCAACCCGAGATGAACCTCTGGACAGAGGTTGGTTTCGTCAGGAGGGAAATTGTAGTTCCCTCCCATGCAACCACCTGAGGGGGGAGGTGTCACAATCATGCCCACAGGGAGAGGCACAGTTCTCCATTTTGCTCCAAATTTCTGCATTGTGGTATTTCTCTTAAACTAATATGCAGTCACCTGGGAGGGGGAGGTGCAGCAGCTCTGGTGTTCAGGCACAGCTCTCACTGTGTCAAGAAGTCTGAAAGTCATTCCCTCATTCCCCCCCCCCCCCCCCTCAGGAATGCAAGCAGCATATGATGCTGAGCCCTGCCTAACAATCCCTCTGCCAAATAAGGTAGTGAAGATACTAGTTAGAGAAGTGAGGACCGTCTTCGATATAACATCTAATGGACAGAAAGCAAAGGAGAATCTCGCGGCAACAACGAAACCGAGTGCGAGACCACAAATCACTTTTTAGCTCATCAGACTTGAAACTGCGTGACTCCAGACATTTATTTGGCAAGTACTTATTTACCAAAACTTCTTTCTGTTATCTGCTGTGCTGTTGTATTTATATATATATATATATATATTGGTTACATCTTCTTTCTGTAAATATTTTTACCCTTTTGGTAATAAATCTTACTTTCTGAAAGTGTTGAATTGTTTCTATAGCTCTTAATTGCAACTTACGAGTCCCTGCCGCTGAAGAGCGCTACTATGAGTATTTAACCCTCTGTATAACCGGTCTGTAGAGATAGTGGGATACTGACGGTTAAGCAATCATCCTAGTATATTGCTGAGTTTCCTCTTTCTCTGTTTAAAAAGGAGGTGGTGGCAGTGTGAAGGGTTAATTGCGTAATTAACCTGACCCAGTAACAATCGTTCAGGCTGCAGGTACACAGATTGTAGTCCGTTAGCTGGAAAATCTTTGTGCAGGGTGCAGCTGGGCATGGCATTGTTACGCACGTGACAGCGCGGTTTTAGATTGGCTAGTCCTTCGGTCACGAGCTTGGTGAGAAGGGCTGGGATCTGACGCCGTGCACCGTCACATATTGGACTGTCATTCTTAACATATTTTGGCAGCTGAATTCCCTTGACTCAGTATGGCTTTAAAATCTTTAAAGATTTTTTTTCTCAAAATATCCGTGGTTTTAATTCTCCGACCAAGCGTTCTAAAGTCCAAGGTCTTGGATAACACCCTGGAGGAGGGCGAAACGCGTCAACGTATTTCCGGTTCCAGTGGGTGCGTGGTGACGTCACTTCCGGTGAGTGGAACACATGCTGGTTTGCGGCGTTCCGGAGTGATTTCCTGCTATTTGGAAAGGGATTTCGATTTCTCTTTGCAGCCCATCTCTACAAATGATACAAGCCTTATAATACGAGCCTTTGTGCCTGTCATGGAAGTCTGAGGATATTGTTAAACATGTGAGTGCATAAAAGGCAGACTTTTTTTAAAAATTAAAGCTTTTTTACAGTATTGCACTATTTGTTGTTTTTTGTTTTGTTTTCCATTATCATCCAATGGTGGGAGTGGTTTCTGGAGCATGTTGAGTACAGAGGTATCCGGGAGGACACGCCCACTCACTTGCTTGTTTGACTCTTTTTCCATACCAGCAGAGTCCACTCCATCTGGTGAGGGGGGATGGAGCATTCATCACGGATGGGGGGAGCACATTTGTTTGAAGAATTTTGGAGCACGTTTCTTTTTTGGGATTGAGCACAATTTATATATTTTAGTGTGGACTTTATATATATATTTTTTTTGACTTTTATTTATAGTATTTTAATTTTTATACAGTTGCAAGAAAAAGTATGTGAACCCCTTGGGATTACATGGAGTTTTGCATGAATTGGGCATAAAATGTGCTCTGAACGTCATCTAAGTCACAACAATAGAAGAACACAGTCTGCTGAACATAATACTACACAAACATTAGATGTTGCCATGGTTTCATTGCACATAACATGTAAACATTCACAGTGCAGGGAGAAAAAAGTATGTGAGGCCCTAGCTTAATGACTTCTCCCAGAGCTAATTGGAGCCAGGAGTGAGCCAACCTTGACTCCAATCAGTGGGATGATATTGGATGTGTTGCTGACACCTGTTTTGGGTTTACTGGTTTCAAGAAACACTGTCTGATGTGAACCATGCCTCGCAGAAAAGAGCTCTCAGAAGACCTACGATCAAGAATTGTTGATTGCATGAAGCTGGAAAGGGTTACAAAAGTATCTCCTTGAGCCTTGATGTTCCTGTGTCCACGGTAAGACAGACTGTCTACAAATGGAGAAAGTTTAGCACTGTTGCTACTCTCCCTAGGCGTGGTCGTCCTGTAAAAATGACTGCAAGAGCACAGCGCAGAATGCTGCATGAGGTAAAGAAGAATCCCAGAGTGTCAGCTAAAGACCTACAGAAATCTCTGGCACATGCTAACATTTTTGTTGACACATCTACAATAAGGAAAACATGAAACAAGAATGGAGTACATGGGAGGACACCACGGAGGAAGCCATTGCTGGCCAAAAAGAATATTGCAGCACATTTGAAGTTTGCAAAAGAGCACCTGGATGTTCCACAGCACTACTGGCAGAATATACTGTGGACAGATGAAACCAAGATTGAGTTGTTTGGGAAGAACACACAACACTATGTGTGGAGAAAAAAAGGCCCAGCACACCAACATCAAAACCTCATCCCCACTGTGAAACATGGCGGAGGGAGCATCATGGTTTGGGGCTGCTTTGCTGCCTCAGGGCTGGACGGATTGTTGTCATTGATGGGAAAATGAATTCCAGAGTTTATCAAGACATTTTGCAGGAAAACGTACGACCATCTGTCCGCCAGCTGAAGCTCCGCAGAGGATGGGTGATGCAACAGGACAATGACCCAAAGCATACAAGTCATTCAACAAAACAATGGCTGCAACAGCACAGAATACGCCTTCTGGAGTGGCCCAGTCAGAGTCCTGACCTCAACCCCATTGAAATGCTGTGGCATGACCTTAAGAGAGCGATTCACACCAGACATCCCAAGAATATTGCTACACTGAAACAGTTTTGTGAAGAGGAGTGGTCCAAAATGACTCCAGATCGTTGTGCAGGTCTGATCTGCAACTACAGGAAACGTTTGGTTGAGGTTATTGCTGCCAAAGGAGGGTCAACCAGTTATTAAGTCCAAAGGTTCACATACTTTTTCCTCCCTGCACTGTGAATGTTTACATGTTATGTGCAATGAAACCATGGCAACATCTAATGTTTGTGTAGTATTATGTTCAGCAGACTGTGTTCTTCTATTGTTGTGACTTAGATGACGTTCAGAGCACATTTTATGCCCAATTCATGCAAAACTCCACGTAATCCCAAGGGGTTCACATACTTTTTCTTGCAACTGTATATAATTTATTTGCGCTATGGAGTGTTTATAATTTTATTGAAGCGTTCTAAAGTGTTCCATCATCTTAAGTCCCAAGACGTGGATGTAGTCTGTCTGCAGGAGACAAGGTTTTCTCCATCCTCCGCGCCGCGCTGCCACTCTCACCATTATCCAACCTTTTTCTCTGCTTCGGCCCTTGAGAAGCATAGGGGTGTGGTGATCGCTTTTAGCCTCAATCTGCTGTTTACTTGCAACCTGGAAATCGCTGATCCCACCGGCAGGTATTTACTCCTCCGGGGTACCCTTTGGGACCAGGAGGTGACCCTGGTGGGTTATTACACGCCAAATAGATTTCAACACAAATTTTTTTCTCACTTGGTGATTTCGCACCACCAACGTGGTATTCTCTTATTGCTGGGCGATTCGAATGTTGCTCTTAATTTGTCTGTCGATCGCCAATACCCGACGGGAGGGACCCCTAGCCACAACCTTTCTCAGGAACCTAAATTGTGTGATACGCTGCAAGCTTATAGTTTGGTATATATTTGGTGGGCAATGCACCCTACGTTGTGGGAAGACACTTTTTATTTGGCCCCACACCTGAGCTTTTGTAGAATAGATCACGTCTTCATTTCCTTCCAACATTTTATCTTTAATTCAAAAGATTGTCATCTCGACCTCACCCTGGTCTAATCATGACCCATTGGTTTTTTCACTGGTGTCTTTCTGGTATGGCTCGGCCCTCTTTTCTGTGGAGACTCAACGAATCTCTTCTCACCGCTCAGGCTTCTTTCTCCCAGGTTCTTTCGCACATTCAATCCTATTTTACGGACAATGTGGGTACTGTATCCTCAGCCGTCTGTCTGTGGGAGGCTCACAAAGCCACCATTAGGGGTCACCTGATTCAGATTGCTTTGTCCAGGAAATGTGCCAGAGAGAAGAAGATGTTGGAACTGACCTTGCAATTGGCCATGGTAGGAGCTACGTGGAAAGCCCGCCCGACTACGACCAATAGGAAAACTCGAGATGTGGTGGCTGCTGAACTTGATCTTCTTTCAACTACAGGGACTGAGAAGGCCTTGCTTTGGGCCAGACATAGATTTTATACATGTGCCAATAAACCGGGGCCAGTGTTGACCAAGAAACTTAATTCGATGGGTCGCACGCATAAACCTGTTCAACTCCAAGTGAGGGGCGGTGATTTGTGGATTTTTTGTCCTCCCTTTACCAGAAACCGAATACCTTTGTTGCAGAACATGCTGATAGTTTTTTCTCTGAGCTGCGCCTACCCTTCTTATCCGTTGCAGCCCGGGATGCCCTGAACGCGAATATCTCCGAATCTGAACTCTACCAAGCCATCAAATCTTTGAAGGCCTCCAAGGCTCCAGGCCCAGATGGGTTTTCTGGGCTCTACTATAAAAAATTTGCCACCGCTCTGGTTCCTCACTTGGCGGCCTTTTTCAATTCTTTGAAGCAAGGTTCCTGGCTTTCTTTGGAGTCTCTTCAGGCGCATCTTACTATGATCCCTAAGAAGTCTGAAGATGCCTTTGAACCACAAGCTTTCAGACCGATCTCACTGCTAAATGTCGACTTGAAGATTCTGGGAAATGTTCTAAGCACCCGAATTAATAAGTATCTACTCTCACTTATCCACAGAGATCAGGTTGGCTTCGTGCCGGGGCGACAAGCTGCTGATAACATACGTAAAGTCATCCATCTCATTCATATCTTACATCACCGCAGGATACTGGGGTTTCTTTTATCCATTGACATTTATAAAGCGTTTCGATTCGCTTTCTTTGGAGTATTTGACATATATGCTGTCTAGATGGGGGTTTGGTGACACATTTTTGGCAAGGATCTTGTCTTTATGTTCGTCTCCCTCAGCCTCTGTGAAATATGCAGGCTTTTTTTTCCCTCATCTTTCCCCATTTTCAGGGGCATGAGACAGGGATGCCCACTATCACCTGCTCTTTTTGTTCTCGCTCTCGAACCTTTAGCTGCAGCCATTTGAAATCACCCGGATATTTCTGCTGTCTTCTATGCCGGCACTCAGTACAAGGCCAACTTTTATGCGGATGATGCTCTCTTGGTTTTAACCAATCCTCTCATCACTCTCTCCAATCTCCAGGTCATATTGGACCGTTTTTCAACTATATCTGGCCTTAGCATCAATTTGTCTAAAACCACGGCATTGACTATTATGTTCCCTGCCGACCTGGTTGAACGGTTGCAGACACAATTTCCCTACCGTTGGGCATCCCATTCCCTGGCTTATCTTGGCGTTCAACTTACTACCTCCTACTCTGCCTTATTTTCGGCTACCTATTACCCCTTATTGCACTCTGTTACCTCCCTGCTTCATTCTTTGCAGTTTCCTTCTTGATCATGGATTGACCGGATACATGCTGTATGGAGGACTATCTTGCCGAAGATCCTGTACTTTTTTTGCACTCTCCCTATTCAGGTCCCTGCGTTTTTTCTTTGTCTATTGCAAAGCCAGATTCTCCATTTTATTTGGGCTCATAAACGTCCCAGAGTGCCTAGAGCCACTCTGTATATTCATACACTACAGGGAGGTTTGGGAGTCCCACATGTTTCTAGATACTATTTGGCAGCTCAGATCTCCCAGTTGTCTATGCTTCATGAATCAACGGATATCCCATTATGGGTACTCTTGGAATTACCCAACTGTGCTCTGCTTTCCTTAACTACATTGCTTTGGCTCCCGCCTAAGTTGCACCCTCCGGACCTGAGCCCCATCATGCTTCACAGTTTATGAACCTGGGATTCTGTTAAATATTGGGGTAATTTGATATGTTTTCTACCTCTTTTGCCAATTACACATAATCCTTTATTTTCACCAGACTTAGAGCATCCCCCTTCTTTCTCTTGGTGGACCTCCCATGGTTTTGTTATTGTACATGATTTTCTGAGCGCTCGTTCGTTCCATCATGGGAGTCTCTTCGAGAACCACGGGGGGTCCCGCCATGGGAATATTATTATTTCAATTGCGCCACTGTGTCCTGTCCCTATGTCGTACCTCTACGTATCCTTACCGCAAAACGCCCTTTGAACATGTCTGTCAACATTCCCCAGGGTCCCCTGCTCTCATTTCTGTAATTTATGCCTCTTAACAGTAGGTTCTCCTCACCACCCCTGTCTTATGTCTCTCAATGGGAGCAAGATCTAGGCTTTGATTGCGGTAGAGGATTGGCGTAAGGCCTGGGGGATGGTGGAGAAATGTTCCTTCAATACCGTCACTCTTGAGGCAGCCTACAAAGTTCTCCTGCGGTGGTACTAGGTCCCGGCTCGGACTGCTCACTTTAATGCGACTGGCGGAGACCGGTGTTTCCAGAACTGTGGTCACGTTTTTCACATCTGGTGGTCGTGCCCACGATTGATAGGCTTCTGGTCTAGGGTTTTTGGTTTGCTGCAAACGTTATTTCATATTACGGTCCGTAAGGATGCAAGGGTGGCCCTCCTGCATTGCCCAATTTTGAGTCTGTCTAGGTCTCAGCAGAAATTGGCATCCTACCTATTCATTTCAGCCAAACGTGCTGTAGCTCAAGCTTGGAGAACCCCTTTGGTTGTCTCCCAGGGGGTGAAGACCCGGATGAATGCTATGCTGACCAATGAACAGATGTCTAACGTTCTTCAAGATTCTCATCTGAGATTCCTGAAGGTTTGAGAACCTTGGATACATTATTCCTTGCCGTCCCTGCCTCCTACTAGTTATGGCCTCTTATAGTCGTTGCCTGTGCTAGCCTTGGATCCGTGACTCTTCTAGTCTTAATTTCTTCCATGTTTTCTCCCGGAATCTTTCTTCCTTCCTTATTTCTTTCTATGTTCTTATATTTTCTTTTTTTTTTATCAGTTTGGGGGTTTTTTTCCCTATGTTCTGAGCTGATACTTCTCGGTGGGGTTTTTGCTCTTTGTTTTTTTTTCTCAGTGATATGATGGATTGCTGCTGCTACTATTTGGTTCGGCTTTTTGCCGTCCCTCCTTGGTGTCATTGGACGTTCTGTTATTTGGCTAATACACCCTGCTGATTTGTATCTGCATATATATGCTATTGTTCCGCTTTGCCCCTGCGTGGGCTTATCATGAGCTTGTTGTATTATAAAAACAAAAACTTCTTTAATAAAAATATTGAAATAGAAAGTGAGAAGGATGGTGGGTCATTGGAGTAGAGGTGTCTGTGGACTGGCTGTAGACATCAGAGTACAGTCGGACATGCAGGTCATACAATCTGTCTCATGATGTCTTTGGCCTGGGGGCTCCCCCATACAGGTTAGGTTTGGTTACCCAACATTCCTGGCTTGGCATTGAGGGAAGCAGGGGGAAGCACATACAGACAGTCCTGACCTTGGCCTTGGATAAATCAATGTATTCTAACCTGTCCAACCACTTTGTCTCACAAGATAAGTTAGGACTGTCAGGAGCTGACCTTTAGACATTCAATTCTAGCCCATTCCAGTCAGGAGTATTGGGAGACTGCCATGTCATGTCTAGGGACACGTCGGGGGGTCTGCATTGCACTGTATCTTGGCCTTCCAGGTTGGGTCTCAGCCTGAAAACATCTCTCCAGAGTAATACAGAATAAGAGCCCTCACCTCTGTAACCAACGAGGACTCCCAAGGCTGTCAATCCATTTATATTTCTGTTGGCTGGAGCTGTCCAATACTAACTAACAATATTTATTTGATAAGGATATAAACAAGAATGGAATTTACCATTTTTTTGGATTTCGTTGAAGATTGATTGTGGTTCCTTTGGCATCCCTTGCGGTTTTCAGCTCTATATTTGCCTTGTGTTTTACACCGCCGATATCAATATCCATAGAACCTATCTTGTCAATGAAAGCCTTTTCCAGCTTTAGGTTTGTCATTGGTAATATCCCCACTCCACCACGTTACTGCACAGCTCCACCTCTCGTTCTTGCGTCTTTATTTTATTTATTTATTTCAGGTACTTATATAGCGCCATCAATTTACGCAGCGCTTTACATATATATTGTACATTCACATCAGTCCCCGCCCCCAAGGAGTGTACAATCTAAAGTCTCTAACCTATCTTCATACATATGCATACTAGGGACAATTTAGACAGGATCCAATTAACCTACCAGCATGTGTGGGAGGAAACCAGAGTACCTGGAGGAAACCCACTCAGGCACAGGGAGAACATGCAAACTCCAGGCAGGTGGTGCCGTGGGATCTGAAGCAACGACCCGAGTACTGCCAGGCGGAAGTGCTAACCATTTAGTCACTGTGCTGTCCTGTCTTCTTATCTCGCACATCTTTTATCATCTTCTGGATTTTATTACTGACCTTCAGAACTTTCTTGGTGCGGCCTGACACCTTAACAATGGACTGTGTTGGGTCAATATTAATAGAAACTTTATAGTCCCTTTGAAGTTGAGCCAGGAAAGCGTGGTCTTTATCATCTAAGTCCTGTATCCAGGTATCTGTGGTAGCATCGTCATTCTTATCCTTTTTGATGAAGTCTTGGATCCAGTCTGAGGCCTCTTTCACAGATTTGGGGCTTTCTGCACACAGGTGGAAAATGGCCGGATCGATGTTTTCTCTCAGCTTAAATACTTTGGGTTCTTCTTCTTCCTCGATGTCCTTATTGCCGGGTTGGGTCATACCAAGTAAAGCTGTTATAAAGAGAAGATGAAGAATATTTACAGAATTTGTGCGCCATGTAGAAGGACAGCGATACATAAAGGAAGACCTCCTGCCTGATACAACATTGTCAATTGTAAAGGAAGTGAGGGAAACGTTTCTGTAGTCTAGATAGATCAGATCAGGTACACAGCTGATTCCACCACTAGTATCCTAGGAGAAGCTCCTCTTTTACAGAGATGACATGAGCAGCTCACAATGGGTCCAACCCAGAGCCGGATCTAGCCTGTCTAATGTGGGGGTGCAGTAAAAATGTCAGGGGGCAGAGGGTGGGAGGTCAGCAGGGCAGTGTACAGGGGTCAATAGGGCAGAGGATAGGGCAAGCACTTTGTAGGGCGGTGTACGGAGGGTATTAGTCTGTAGGGTGGTGTACGGAGGGTATTAGTCTGTAGGGCGGTGTACGGAGGGTATTAGTTTGTAGGGCGGTGTACGGAGGGTATTAGTTTGTAGGGCGGTGTACGGAGGGTATTAGTCTGTAGGGCGGTGTACGGAGGGTATTAGTCTGTAGTGCGGTGTATGGAGGGTATTAGTCTGTAGGGCGGTGTACGGAGGGTATTAGTCTGTAGGGCGGTGTACGGAGGGTATTAGTCTGTAGGGCGGTGTACGGAGGGTATTAGTCTGTAGGGCGGTGTACGGAGGGTATTAGTTTGTAGGGCGGTGTACGGAGGGTGTTAGTCTGTAGGGCGGTGTACGGAGGGTATTAGTCTGTAGGGCGGCGTACGGAGGGTGTTAGTCTGTAGGGCGGCGTACGGAGGGTATTAGTTGTAGGGCGGCGTACGGAGGGTATTAGTCTGTAGGGCGGTGTACGGAGGGTGTTAGTCTGTAGGGCGGTGTACGGAGGGTGTTAGTCTGTAGGGCGGTGTACGGAGGGTGTTAGTCTGTAGGGCGGTGTACGGAGGGTGTTAGTCTGTAGGGCGGTGTACGGAGGGTGTTAGTCTGTAGGGCGGTGTACGGAGGGTGTTAGTCTGTAGGGCGGCGTACGGAGGGTGTTAGTCTGTAGGGCGGCGTACGGAGGGTATTAGTTGTAGGGCGGCGTACGGAGGGTATTAGTCTGTAGGGCGGCGTACGGAGGGTGTTAGTCTGTAGGGCGGCGTACGGAGGGTGTTAGTCTGTAGGGCGGCGTACGGAGGGTGTTAGTCTGTAGGGCGGCGTACGGAGGGTGTTAGTCTGTAGGGCGGCGTACGGAGGGTGTTAGTCTGTAGGGCGGCGTACGGAGGGTGTTAGTCTGTAGGGCGGCGTACGGAGGCTGTTAGTCTGCAGGGCGGCGTACGGAGGGTATTAGTCTGTAGGGCGGTGTGTATATATATATATATTTTTTTTTTTTTTTTTTTTACACACACACACATTTTAACATACAGTCAGGTCCATAAATATTGGGACATGGACACAATTCTAACATTTTTGGCTCTATACACCACCACAATGGATTTGAAATGAAACGAACAAGATGTGCTTTAACTGCAGACTGTCAGCTTTAATTTGAGGGTATTTACATCCAAATCAGGTGAACGGTGTAGGAATGACAACAGTTTGCATATGTGCCTCCCACTTGTTAAGGGACCAAAAGTAATGGGACAATTGGCTTCTCAGCTGTTCCATGGCCAGGTGTGTGTTATTCCCTCATTATCCCAATTACAATGAGCAGATAAAAGGTCCAGAGTTCATTTCAAGTGTGCTATTTGCATTTGGAATCTGTTGCTGTCAACTCTCAAGATGAGATCCAAAGAGCTGTCACTATCGGTGAAGCCATCATTAGGCTGAAAAAACAAAACAAACCCATCAGAGAGATAGCAAAAACATGAGGCGTGGCCAAAACAACTGTTTGGAACATTCTTAAAAAGAAGGAACGCACCGGTGAGCTCAGCAACACCAACAGACCCGGAAGACCACGGAAAACAACTGTGGTGGATGAGCGAAGAATTCTTTCCCTGGTGAAGAAAACACCCTTCACAACAGTTGGCCGGATCAAGAACACCCTCCAGGAGGTAGGTGTATGTGTGTCAAAGTCACCAATCAGAGAAGACTTCACCAGAGTGAATACAGAGGGTTCACCACAAGATGGAAACCATTGGTGAGCCTCAAACACAGGAAGGCCAGATTAGAGTTTGCCAAACGACATGTAAAAAAGCCTTCACAGTTCTGGAACAACATCCTATGGACAGATGAGACCGACATCAACTTGTACCAGAGTGATGGGAAGAGAAGAGTATGGAGAAGGAACTGCTCATGGTCCTCAGCATACCACCTCATCAGTGATCATGGTGGTGGTAGTGTCATGGCGTGGGCATGTATGGCTGCCAATGGAACTGCTTCTCTTGTATTTATTGATGATGTGACGGCTGACAGAAGCAGCCGGATGAATTGTGAAGTGTTTCGGGAATATTATCGGCTCATATTCAGCCAAATGCTTCACAACTCATTGGACGCTTCACAGTGCAGATGGACAATGACCCAAAGCAGACTGCAAAAGCCACCAAAGAAGTGGAATGTTCTGCAATGGCCAATCACCTGACCTGAATCCGATGGAGCATTTCACTTGCTGAAGACAAAACTGAAGGGAAAATGCCCCAAGAACAAGCAGGAACTGAAGACAGTTGCAGTAAAGGCCTGGCAGAGCATCACCAGGGATGACACCCAGCGTCTGGTGATGTCTATGCGTTCCACACTTCAGGCTGTCATTGACTGCAAAGGATTTGCAACCAAGTATTAAAAAGTGAAAGTTTGATTTATGATTATTATTCTGTCCCATTACTTTTGGTCCCTTAACAAGTGGGAGGCACATATGCAAACTGTTGTCATTCCTACACTGTTCACCTGATTTGGATGTAAATACCCTCAAATTAAAGCTGACAGTCTGCAGTTAAAGCACATCTTGTTCATTTCATTTCAAATCCATTGTGGTGTATAGAGCCAAAAATGTTAGAATTGTGTCCATGTCCCAATATTTATGGACCTGACTGTATATTTTTGCATATATTTGTAAATGCTTTCAAAAAATGAATGCATTTCAACATACAGTATATATATATATTTTGGAATATATTGACTATGGCCAAAATTGTGGCATTTCAAATATATGTCTATATTTGGGGAATATTTTTTAAGTATATTTAAAATATATTTTTCTTCCATGTGGGTAGTAAGTGGGGCGGAGCTGAGGGCTATATACTGTACAGAGGTCAGAGGTCAGGAGCACGTAGAGCACAGAATGCACACTCCTCTTTGTTTTTAAAGGCTCGGCGACTGCAGATGGATCGTTTTTTCCTCTTTTATAGGACAAGTTCACCTTTCAACAAAAAATAATAAATGCACTTTTTTTTTTGCATTTTCTTTGTATTAGGAGCCTGTAAAGCATTGCACCCCCGATCAGCAGATTGCTGGTGCCATGCAGGTCTCCTGCAGATCTGTCAGTATATCTGCAGATACTTACAGACAGGAGGGACCGATGAACTACCATGGCGCTCAAAGAGACCTGCAAGCCGACGGCTACTAAGGCTTTCAGGACTTGTAATCTTCCCATTCATAATGCTGTGAAATGAGTGAAGCTGCTGGGTGGGCGGAGCCCCACATGGCCGCATTTTTGTAAATTTTGACAGCTAGCGAGGGGGAAGATTCCCTGTTAGCTGTCAAATCGGGGGGTGCGGTCATTTCATCACATGTTATACCCTGAATATGGGTGTAATATGTAATATGTAATGAAAGGTGAACTTCCGCTTCCCCTCCTCCCTATAGCAGATATATTGTTACAGGGCGGCAGGGCTGTGCAAAATTACGTCAATATATATATATATGATTTTGTATATCCAGGTAGGGGGCGCACGCGAGCCGCATGTGCACCCTACCCGCGCCGCTATTCGCAGCCTTGGCTGTCAATCACCGGGTCCCAGCCGATGATTACTCGCTGGCACCCAGTGATCGAGGAGCATTACCGAAGGGGGAGAGACCTGTATGTTGTATGTAAACAATACAGATCTCTCTGCTGTCAGCTTCTGCACACTGCTTTGTATGGCTCTGCATAGCAGCATGCGTACAGTGAAACACACACAGCGCACAGTTAACCCTTTGATCACCCCAGATGTTAACCCCT
Source organism: Staurois parvus (assembly GCF_062004578.1). Taxonomy (NCBI): domain Eukaryota; kingdom Metazoa; phylum Chordata; class Amphibia; order Anura; family Ranidae; genus Staurois; species Staurois parvus. Next base: position 68,172 of record NW_028319093.1, read on the forward strand.
CCCTGCCCAGTGCCATTAGTACAGTGTCAGGGCTTTTTATTAGCACTGATCACTGTATTGGTGTCACTGGGGATGTCAGTGACACCAAGTCAGTCCCCCCCCCCAGTATCAGAATGCCCGCCGCAGTCCCACTATAAGTCGATGATCGCCGCCATTATAAGTATAAAAAAAAATCCCCAGTATCTATGCCGCCATTTGTAGACGCTATAAATGTCACGTAAACCAATTAATTTACAAGTATCGGGATTTTTTTTAGCGAAGACACGGAGCGGGAGACATTTTGGCCGAAATTTATGATGAAATTGGATTTTAAACATTTTTATTTACTGGATATGTTTAATAGAAAAAAGTTAAAAATATTGGGGTTTTTTTCTCAAAACTGTCCGGCTTTTTTTTTTGTATAGAGCAAAAAATAAAAAATTCAGACTCCCAAAGGCAGAGGCATGATGGGACTTGTAGTTTCAAAGCAGCTGGAGGGCCGCCAGTTTGACACCCCTGGATGCTGTCTGTTGACACCCAACTGCTCTTCAATTTGGTCAGGGGGAGGGGAGGGGAACGGATTCCCTTCCATTTTTTTTTTATTTTCGGATTGGAGGTAGGTGGGTGTAGACGGACAGCTCGTTTACATCCACTGCCCCATAGAGGAGAATGGAGGGTCCAATCAGGTCTGCCTGAAAAACTGACAGGAGGACCTGATTGGACAACCTGTGAAAGGGACCCGAAAAGCGATCCACATACATTGCTTTTCAGGACATTGGCTAGTGAGAACCTGGACTAATAACAGTCGCTGTAATGCTCCCAATATCGCTGTCCTTTACACGTGTGTAGCATACGTGTCAGCTTATGTCACCATGTTATAAGTTACTTTCACCCTGCTATAAGGACAGCCAGGGGCGGACTGACAACTTATGGGGCCCCCGGGCCCAAACTCAAAAAAGCCTATGAAAAAGGTACCAGGGGCATCTCATGGGGCCCCCTACTGACCCCGGGCCCTCGGGTAGTGCCCGAGTTTCCAAATGGTCAGTCTGCCACTGAGGGCAGCAGTAAGGTTGGCATTGGGGTGGGGGTGGGGGGGGCACAGGCTAGGCACTGTACAGGTAGGGGGGCACAGGCTAGGCACTGTACAGCTGGGGGGGGCACAGGCTAGGCGCTGTACAGGTGTGGGGGGGCACAGGCTAGGCACTGTACAGGTGGGGGGGGCACAGGCTAGGCACTGTACAGGTGGGGGGGGGCACAGGCTAGGCACTGTACAGGTGGGGGGGGCACAGGCTAGGCACTGTACAGGGGGGGGCACAGGCTAGGCACTGTACAGGGGGGGGCACAGGCTAGGCACTGTACAGGTAGGGGGGGGCACATGCTAGGCACTGTACAGGTGGGAGGGGGCACGGGCTAGGCACTGTACAGGTGGGAGGGGGGCACGGGCTAGGCACTGTACAGGTGGGAGGGGGGCACGGGCTAGGCACTGTACAGGTGGGTGGGGGGGGGCACAGGCTAGGCACTGTACAGGTGGGGGGGGCACAGGCTAGGCACTGTACAGGTGGGTGGGGGGGGCACAGGCTAGGCACTCTACAGGCTCTTTTATCAGATTCAAATTCATTACCACTTGGGGAAACACTCTTTGTTCTCTCACCCCGACCTGCACCCCGTGTGTCTCCATTGGCTGAGGAGGCAGTGGGAGGCGGAGCAGCCCGCCTCCTGCTGACCCGTCAACCAATGGGTAGCTGAAATCCTCTTAAGCCCCTCCCTCTTAACAATGCCCGGGATCTCCCGAGTCCCAGCTCTGCCAGTCAGCTTACCATGCATGCGGGCCGGGATCACATGTCTACAGGACGGTGGCTTAGTTGTAGCCTGTGTGTACAGCCTCCTTGCCAGCCCCCACGCAGACCTTACGGGACAAGGGCTTATGGGGGAACTGATGGCTTTGGTGGGGCACAATGGAAAATTGGGGTGTTCGCGGCCCACCCCCAGCACCCCCCTAGATCCGGCCATGGTCAAACCTGAAGCCTTATCCAAAGACTGATTGGTGCAGTATGTGAAAAAAACGCCGACACTTACATGCGGTCCTAGAAAACAAGGACTGTTTGGCTGCAGCTTGTGGCTCCTTCTTCTTCATACTGTCATGGAAATCTTTTAACATGGGTTGCTGGAATATCACCATCGTCACGTGTTGGACGGTCACGGCTGATTTAGATTTGACAAAATCCACCACGGCGTCTAGAATTGCATCGGCCACGTCTGCAGAGGAGACATTGCCAGCGCCTGGACAAAGAGTGCGATAGAAGAGCAGAGAGTGACCAAGAGGACACATTATGGAGGACTTCCTCACCCTCCTCTCCATTGTTCCACAAACACGTGGCTTCTACAATCAGCTATCACATCCATAATCTTTCTTGATTAGTTTTTGATCTTTCCTTCTCCTCGGTCATGTTCTTTGTCTCTGCTTCATGTTGGAAATACTGCCCTTCTGAACCTTCATATACTGACAGGATTCAGTCATGTTCCCCCTTTCCCTTCTTTCCTCCAGGCTCCAGGCTGTATATATTAGCTTCCTACAGTCTCTCCTGATAGGTTTTGTCCCTCAGACCTTTCACCATTTTTGTTGTCCATCTCTGGACTTGTTTTGTCTTTTAACAATTGAGGTCTCCAGAATTGGATACAGTATTCTAAATCAGGTCTAACTAAATATCTTTATAGAGGAATCAGGACCTCCTTCCTCCCCCCGGTGACCCCTCTAGTGATATAAATATCTATATAGAGGAATCGGGACCTCCTTCCTCCTGCCGGTGACCCCTCTAGTGATATAAAGATCTATATAGAGGAATCGGGACCTCCTTCCTCCTGCCGGTGACCCCTCTAGTGATATAAAGATCTATATAGAGGAATCGGGACCTCCTTCCTCCTGCCGGTGATCCCTCTAGTGATAGATCTATATAGAGGAATCAGGACCTCCTTCCTTCTGCCGGTGACCCCTCTAGTGATAGATCTATATAGAGGAATCAGGACCTCCTTCCTCCCGCCGGTGACCCCCCTAGTGATATAAAGATCTATATAGAGGAATCAGGACCTCCTTCCTCCTGCCGGTGACCCCTCTAGTGATATAAAGATCTATATAGAGGAATCGGGACCTCCTTCCTCCTGCCGGTGACCCCTCTAGTGATATAAAGATCTATATAAAGGAATCGGGACCTCCTTCCTCCTGCCGGTGATCCCTCTAGTGATAGATCTATATAGAGGAATCAGGACCTCCTTCCTTCTGCCGGTGACCCCTCTAGTGATAGGATCTATATAGAGGAATCAGGACCTCCTTCCTCCTGCCGGTGACCCCTCTAGTGATAGATCTATATAGAGGAATCGGGACCTCCTTCCTCCTGCCGGTGACCCCTCTAGTGATAGATCTATATAGAGGAATCGGGACCTCCTTCCTCCTGACGGTGACCCCTCTAGTGATAGGATCTATATAGAGGAATCGGGACCTCCTTCCTCCTGCCGGTGACCCCTCTAGTGATAGGATCTATATAGAGGAATCGGGACCTCCTTCCTCCTGCCGGTGACCCCTCTAGTGATAGATCTATATAGAGGAATCGGGACCTCCTTCCTTCTTCTGGTGACCCCTCTAGTGATATAAAGATCTATATAGAGGAATCAGGACCTCCTTCCTCCCGCCGGTGACCCCTCTAGTGATAGGATCTATATAGAGGAATCAGGACCTCCTTCCTCCTGCCGGTGACCCCTCTAGTGATAGGATCTATATAGAGGAATCAGGACCTCCTTCCTCCTGCCGGTGACCCCTCTAGTGATATAAAGATCTATATAGAGGAATCGGGACCTCCTTCTTCCTGTCGGTGACCCCTCTAGTGATATAAAGATCTATATAGAGGAATCGGGACCTCCTTCCTCCCGCCGGTGACCCCTCTAGTGATATAAAGATCTATATAGAGAAATCGGGACCTCCTTCCTCCTGCCGGTGACCCCTCTAGTGATAGGATCTATATAGAGGAATCGGGACCTCCTTCCTCCTGCCGGTGACCCCTCTAGTGATAGGATCTATATAGAGGAATCGGGACCTCCTTCCTCCTGCCGGTGACCCCTCTAGTGATAGGATCTATATAGAGGAATCAGAACCTCCTTCCTCCTGCCGGTGACCCTCTAGTGATAGGATCTATATAGAGGAATCAGGACCTCCTTCCTCCTGCCGGTGACCCCTCTAGTGATAGGATCTATATAGAGGAATCAGGACCTCCTTCCTCCCGCCGGTGACCCCCCTAGTGATACATCTATATAGAGGAATCAGGACCTCCTTCCTCCTGCCGGTGACCCCTCTAGTGATATATAGATCTATATAGAGGAATCAGGACCTCCTTCCTCCTGCCGGTGACCCCTCTAGTGATAGGATCTATATAGAGGAATCAGGACCTCCTTCCTCCTGCCGGTGGCCCCTCTAGTGATAGGATCTATATAGAGGAATCAGAACCTCCTTCCTCCCGCCGGTGACCCCCCTAGTGATAGATCTATATAGAGGAATCAGGACCTCCTTCCTCCTGCCGGTGACCCCTCTAGTGATAGATCTATATAGAGGAATCAGGACCTCCTTCCTCCTGCCGGTGACCCCTCTAGTGATAGATCTATATAGAGGAATCAGGACCTCCTTCCTCCTGCCGGTGACCCCTCTAGTGATAGGTACTATATAGAGGAATCAGGACCTCCTTCCTCCTGCCGGTGACCCCTCTAGTGATGGGATCTATATAGAGGAATCAGGACCTCCTTCCTCCTGCCGGTGACCCCTCTAGTGATGGGATCTATATGGAGGAATCAGGACCTCCTTCCTCCTGCCGGTGACCCCTCTAGTGATAGGATCTATATAGAGGAATCAGGACCTCCTTCCTCCTGCCTGTGACCCCTCTAGTGATATAAAGATCTATATAGGGGAATCAGGACCTCCTTCCTCCTGCCGGTGACCCCTCTAGTGATATAAAGATCTATATAGAGGAATCAGGACCTCCTTCCTCCTGCCGGTGACCCCTCTAGTGATATAAAGATCTATATAGAGGAATCAGGACCTCCTTCCTCCTGCCGGTGACCCCTCTAGTGATAGGATCTATATAGAGGAATCAGGACCTCCTTCCTCCTGCCGGTGACCCCTCTAATGATAGGATCTATATAGAGGAATCGGGACCTCCTTCCTCCTGCCGGTGACCCCTCTAGTGATAGGATCTATATAGAGGAATCAGAACCTCCTTCCTCCTGCCGGTGACCCCTCTAGTGATAGGATCTATATAGAGGAATCAGGACCTCCTTCCTCCTGCCGGTGACCCCTCTAGTGATAGGATCTATATAGAGGAATCAGGACCTCCTTCCTCCTGCCGGTGACCCCTCTAGTGATAGGATCTATATAGAGGAATCAGGACCTCCTTCCTCCCGCCGGTGACCCCCCTAGTGATACATCTATATAGAGGAATCAGGACCTCCTTCCTCCCGCCGGTGACCCCTCTAGTGATAGGATCTATATAGAGGAATCAGGACCTCCTTCCTCCTGCCGGTGACCCCTCTAGTGATAGGTACTATATAGAGGAATCAGGACCTCCTTCCTCCTGCCGGTGACCCCTCTAGTGATGGGATCTATATGGAGGAATCAGGACCTCCTTCCTCCTGCCGGTGACCCCTCTAGTGATATAAAGATCTATATAGAGGAATCAGGACCTCCTTCCTCCTGCCTGTGACCCCTCTAGTGATATAAAGATCTATATAGGGGAATCAGGACCTCCTTCCTCCTGCCGGTGACCCCTCTAGTGATATAAAGATCTATATAGAGGAATCAGGACCTCCTTCCTCCTGCCGGTGACCCCTCTAGTGATAGGATCTATATAGAGGAATCAGGACCTCCTTCCTCCTGCCGGTGACCCCTCTAGTGATAGGATCTATATAGAGGAATCGGGACCTCCTTCCTCCTGCCGGTGACCCCTCTAGTGATAGATCTATATAGAGGAATCAGAACCTCCTTCCTCCTGCCGGTGACCCTCTAGTGATAGGATCTATATAGAGGAATCAGGACCTCCTTCCTCCTGCCGGTGACCCCTCTAGTGATAGGATCTATATAGAGGAATCAGGACCTCCTTCCTCCTGCCGGTGACCCCTCTAGTGATAGGATCTATATAGAGGAATCAGGACCTCCTTCCTCCTGCCGGTGGCCCCTCTAGTGATAGGATCTATATAGAGGAATCAGGACCTCCTTCCTCCTGCCGGTGACCCCTCTAGTGATAGATCTATATAGAGGAATCAGGACCTCCTTCCTCCCGCCGGTGACCCCCCTAGTGATATAAAGATCTATATAGAGGAATCAGGACCTCCTTCCTCCTGCCGGTGACCCCTCTAGTGATAGGATCTATATAGAGGAATCAGGACCTCCTTCCTCCTGCCGGTGACCCCTCTAGTGATAAGATCTATATAGAGGAATCAGGACCTCCTTCCTCCTGCCGGTGACCCCTCTAGTGATAGGTACTATATAGAGGAATCAGGACCTCCTTCCTCCTGCCGGTGACCCCTCTAGTGATGGGATCTATATAGAGGAATCAGGACCTCCTTCCTCCTGCCGGTGACCCCTCTAGTGATGGGATCTATATGGAGGAATCAGGACCTCCTTCCTCCTGCCGGTGACCCCTCTAGTGATATAAAGATCTATATAGAGGAATCAGGACCTCCTTCCTCCTGCCGGTGACCCCTCTAGTGATAGGATCTATATAGAGGAATTAGGACCTCCTTCCTCCTGCCTGTGACCCCTCTAGTGATATAAAGATCTATATAGGGGAATCAGGACCTCCTTCCTCCTGCCGGTGACCCCTCTAGTGATATAAAGATCTATATAGAGGAATCAGGACCTCCTTCCTCCTGCCGGTGACCCCTCTAGTGATAGGATCTATATAGAGGAATCAGGACCTCCTGCCGGTGACCCCTCTAGTGATAGGATCTATATAGAGGAATCGGGACCTCCTTCCTCCTGCCGGTGACCCTCTAGTGATAGGATCTATATAGAGGAATCAGGACCTCCTTCCTCCTGCCGGTGGCCCCTCTAGTGATAGGATCTATATAGAGGAATCAGGACCTCCTTCCTCCTGCCGGTGACCCCTCTAGTGATAGATCTATATAGAGGAATCAGGACCTCCTTCCTCCTGCCGGTGACCCCTCTAGTGATAGATCTATATAGAGGAATCAGGACCTCCTTCCTCCTGTCGGTGACCCCTCTAGTGATATAAAGATCTATATAGAGGTATCAGGACCTCCTTCCTCCTGCCGGTGACCCCTCTAGTGATAGATCTATATAGAGGAATCAGGACCTCCTTCCTCCTGTCGGTGACCCCTCTAGTGATATAAAGATCTATATAGAGGTATCAGGACCTCCTTCCTCCTGCCGGTGACCCCTCTAGTAATAGGATCTATATAGAGGAATCGGGACCTCCTTCCTCCTGCCGGTGACCCCTCTAGTGATATAAAGATCTATATAGAGGAATCAGGACCTCCTTCCTCCTGCCGGTGACCCCTCTAGTGATATAAAGATCTATATAGAGGAATCAGGACCTCCTTCCTCCTGCCGGTGACCCCTCTAGTGATATAAAGATCTATATAGAGGAATCAGGACCTCCTTCCTCCTGCCGGTGACCCCTCTAGTGACAGGATCTATATAGAGGAATCAGGACCTCCTTCCTCCTGCCGGTGACCCCTCTAGTGATATAAAGATCTATATAGAGGAATCAGGACCTCCTTCCTCCTGCTGGTGACCCCTCTAGTGATAGATCTATATAGAGGAATCAGGACCTCCTTCCTCCCGCCGGTGACCCCCCTAGTGATAGATCTATATAGAGGAATCAGGACCTCCTTCCTCCTGCCGGTGACCCCTCTAGTGATAGGTACTATATAGAGGAATCAGGACCTCCTTCCTCCTGCCGGTGACCCCTCTAGTGATGGGATCTATATAGAGGAATCAGGACCTCCTTCCTCCTGCCGGTGACCCCTCTAGTGATGGGATCTATATGGAGGAATCAGGACCTCCTTCCTCCTGCCGGTGACCCCTCTAGTGATATAAAGATCTATATAGAGGAATCAGGACCTCCTTCCTCCTGCCGGTGACCCCTCTAGTGATAGGATCTATATAGAGGAATCAGGACCTCCTTCCTCCTGCCTGTGACCCCTCTAGTGATATAAAGATCTATATAGGGGAATCAGGACCTCCTTCCTCCTGCCGGTGACCCCTCTAGTGATATAAAGATCTATATAGAGGAATCAGGACCTCCTTCCTCCTGCCGGTGACCCCTCTAGTGATAGGATCTATATAGAGGAATCAGGACCTCCTTCCTCCTGCCGGTGACCCCTCTAATGATAGGATCTATATAGAGGAATCGGGACCTCCTTCCTCCTGCCGGTGACCCCTCTAGTGATAGGATCTATATAGAGGAATCAGAACCTCCTTCCTCCTGCCGGTGACCCTCTAGTGATAGGATCTATATAGAGGAATCAGGACCTCCTTCCTCCTGCCGGTGACCCCTCTAGTGATAGGATCTATATAGAGGAATCAGGACCTCCTTCCTCCCGCCGGTGACCCCCCTAGTGATACATCTATATAGAGGAATCAGGACCTCCTTCCTCCTGCCGGTGACCCCTCTAGTGATATATAGATCTATATAGAGGAATCAGGACCTCCTTCCTCCTGCCGGTGACCCCTCTAGTGATAGGATCTATATAGAGGAATCAGGACCTCCTTCCTCCTGCCGGTGGCCCCTCTAGTGATAGGATCTATATAGAGGAATCAGAACCTCCTTCCTCCCGCCGGTGACCCCCCTAGTGATAGATCTATATAGAGGAATCAGGACCTCCTTCCTCCTGCCGGTGACCCCTCTAGTGATAGATCTATATAGAGGAATCAGGACCTCCTTCCTCCTGCCGGTGACCCCTCTAGTGATAAGATCTATATAGAGGAATCAGGACCTCCTTCCTCCTGCCGGTGACCCCTCTAGTGATAGGTACTATATAGAGGAATCAGGACCTCCTTCCTCCTGCCGGTGACCCCTCTAGTGATGGGATCTATATAGAGGAATCAGGACCTCCTTCCTCCTGCCGGTGACCCCTCTAGTGATGGGATCTATATGGAGGAATCAGGACCTCCTTCCTCCTGCCGGTGACCCCTCTAGTGATAGGATCTATATAGAGGAATCAGGACCTCCTTCCTCCTGCCTGTGACCCCTCTAGTGATATAAAGATCTATATAGGGGAATCAGGACCTCCTTCCTCCTGCCGGTGACCCCTCTAGTGATATAAAGATCTATATAGAGGAATCAGGACCTCCTTCCTCCTGCCGGTGACCCCTCTAGTGATATAAAGATCTATATAGAGGAATCAGGACCTCCTTCCTCCTGCCGGTGACCCCTCTAGTGATAGGATCTATATAGAGGAATCAGGACCTCCTTCCTCCTGCCGGTGACCCCTCTAATGATAGGATCTATATAGAGGAATCGGGACCTCCTTCCTCCTGCCGGTGACCCCTCTAGTGATAGGATCTATATAGAGGAATCAGAACCTCCTTCCTCCTGCCGGTGACCCCTCTAGTGATAGGATCTATATAGAGGAATCAGGACCTCCTTCCTCCTGCCGGTGACCCCTCTAGTGATAGGATCTATATAGAGGAATCAGGACCTCCTTCCTCCTGCCGGTGACCCCTCTAGTGATAGGATCTATATAGAGGAATCAGGACCTCCTTCCTCCCGCCGGTGACCCCCCTAGTGATACATCTATATAGAGGAATCAGGACCTCCTTCCTCCCGCCGGTGACCCCTCTAGTGATAGGATCTATATAGAGGAATCAGGACCTCCTTCCTCCTGCCGGTGACCCCTCTAGTGATAGGTACTATATAGAGGAATCAGGACCTCCTTCCTCCTGCCGGTGACCCCTCTAGTGATGGGATCTATATGGAGGAATCAGGACCTCCTTCCTCCTGCCGGTGACCCCTCTAGTGATATAAAGATCTATATAGAGGAATCAGGACCTCCTTCCTCCTGCCTGTGACCCCTCTAGTGATATAAAGATCTATATAGGGGAATCAGGACCTCCTTCCTCCTGCCGGTGACCCCTCTAGTGATATAAAGATCTATATAGAGGAATCAGGACCTCCTTCCTCCTGCCGGTGACCCCTCCAGTGATAGGATCTATATAGAGGAATCAGGACCTCCTGCCGGTGACCCCTCTAGTGATAGGATCTATATAGAGGAATCGGGACCTCCTTCCTCCTGCCGGTGACCCCTCTAGTGATAGGATCTATATAGAGGAATCGGGACCTCCTTCCTCCTGCCGGTGACCCCTCTAGTGATAGGATCTATATAGAGGAATCAGAACCTCCTTCCTCCTGCCGGTGACCCTCTAGTGATAGGATCTATATAGAGGAATCAGGACCTCCTTCCTCCTGCCGGTGGCCCCTCTAGTGATAGGATCTATATAGAGGAATCAGGACCTCCTTCCTCCCCCCGGGGACCCCTCTAGTGATAGGATCTATATAGAGGAATCGGGACCTCCTTCCTCCTGCCGGTGACCCCTCTAGTGATAGGATCTATATAGAGGAATCAGGACCTCCTTCCTCCTGCCGGTGACCTCTCTAGTGATATAAAGATCTATATAGAGGTATCAGGACCTCCTTCCTCCTGTCGGTGACCCCTCTAGTGATATAAAGATCTATATAGAGGAATCAGGACCTCCTTCCTCCTGCCGGTGACCCCTCTAGTGATAGATCTATATAGAGGTATCAGGACCTCCTTCCTCCTGCCGGTGACCCCTCTAGTAATAGGATCTATATAGAGGAATCGGGACCTCCTTCCTCCTGCCGGTGACCCCTCTAGTGATATAAAGATCTATATAGGGGAATCAGGACCTCCTTCCTCCTGCCGGTGACCCCTCTAGTGATATAAAGATCTATATAGAGGAATCAGGACCTCCTTCCTCCTGCCGGTGACCCCTCTAGTGATATAAAGATCTATATAGAGGAATCAGGACCTCCTTCCTCCTGCCGGTGACCCCTCTAGTGATAGGATCTATATAGAGGAATCGGGACCTCCTTCCTCCTGCCGGTGACCCCTCTAATGATAGGATCTATATAGAGGAATCGGGACCTCCTTCCTCCTGCCGGTGACCCCTCTAGTGATAGGATCTATATAGAGGAATCAGAACCTCCTTCCTCCTGCCGGTGACCCCTCTAGTGATAGGATCTATATAGAGGAATCAGGACCTCCTTCCTCCTGCCGGTGACCCCTCTAGTGATAGGATCTATATAGAGGAATCAGGACCTCCTTCCTCCTGCCGGTGACCCCTCTAGTGATAGGATCTATATAGAGGAATCAGGACCTCCTTCCTCCTGCCGGTGACCCCTCTAGTGATAGGATCTATATAGAGGAATCAGGACCTCCTTCCTCCTGCCGGTGACCCCCCTAGTGATACATCTATATAGAGGAATCAGGACCTCCTTCCTCCCGCCGGTGACCCCTCTAGTGATAGGATCTATATAGAGGAATCAGGACCTCCTTCCTCCTGCCGGTGACCCCTCTAGTGATAGGATCTATATAGAGGAATCAGGACCTCCTTCCTCCTGCCGGTGACCCCTCTAGTGATAAGATCTATATAGAGGAATCAGGACCTCCTTCCTCCTGCCGGTGACCCCTCTAGTGATAGGTACTATATAGAGGAATCAGGACCTCCTTCCTCCTGCCGCTGACCCCTCTAGTGATGGGATCTATATGGAGGAATCAGGACCTCCTTCCTCCTGCCGGTGACCCCTCTAGTGATATAAAGATCTATATAGGGGAATCAGGACCTCCTTCCTCCTGCCGGTGACCCCTCTAGTGATAGGATCTATATAGAGGAATCAGGACCTCCTTCCTCCTGCCTGTGACCCCTCTAGTGATATAAAGATCTATATAGGGGAATCAGGACCTCCTTCCTCCTGCCGGTGACCCCTCTAGTGATATAAAGATCTATATAGAGGAATCAGGACCTCCTTCCTCCTGCCGGTGACCCCTCCAGTGATAGGATCTATATAGAGGAATCAGGACCTCCTGCCGGTGACCCCTCTAGTGATAGGATCTATATAGAGGAATCGGGACCTCCTTCCTCCTGCCGGTGACCCCTCTAGTGATAGGATCTATATAGAGGAATCAGAACCTCCTTCCTCCTGCCGGTGACCCTCTAGTGATAGGATCTATATAGAGGAATCAGGACCTCCTTCCTCCTGCCGGTGACCCCTCTAGTGATATATAGATCTATATAGAGGAATCAGGACCTCCTTCCTCCTGCCGGTGACCCCTCTAGTGATAGGATCTATATAGAGGAATCAGGACCTCCTTCCTCCTGCCGGCGGCCCCTCTAGTGATAGGATCTATATAGAGGAATCAGGACCTCCTTCCTCCTGCCGGTGACCCCTCTAGTGATAGATCTATATAGAGGAATCAGGACCTCCTTCCTCCCGCCGGTGACCCCCCTAGTGATAGATCTATATAGAGGAATCAGGACCTCCTTCCTCCTGCCGGTGACCCCTCTAGTGATAGGATCTATATAGAGGAATCAGGACCTCCTTCCTCCTGCCGGTGACCCCTCTAGTGATAAGATCTATATAGAGGAATCAGGACCTCCTTCCTCCTGCCGGTGACCCCTCTAGTGATAGGTACTATATAGAGGAATCAGGACCTCCTTCCTCCTGCCGGTGACCCCTCTAGTGATGGGATCTATATAGAGGAATCAGGACCTCCTTCCTCCTGCCGGTGACCCCTCTAGTGATGGGATCTATATGGAGGAATCAGGACCTCCTTCCTCCTGCCGGTGACCCCTCTAGTGATATAAAGATCTATATAGAGGAATCAGGACCTCCTTCCTCCTGCCGGTGACCCCTCTAGTGATAGGATCTATATAGAGGAATTAGGACCTCCTTCCTCCTGCCTGTGACCCCTCTAGTGATATAAAGATCTATATAGGGGAATCAGGACCTCCTTCCTCCTGCCGGTGACCCCTCTAGTGATATAAAGATCTATATAGAGGAATCAGGACCTCCTTCCTCCTGCCGGTGACCCCTCTAGTGATAGGATCTATATAGAGGAATCGGGACCTCCTTCCTCCTGCCGGTGACCCCTCTAGTGATAGGATCTATATAGAGGAATCAGAACCTCCTTCCTCCTGCCGGTGACCCTCTAGTGATAGGATCTATATAGAGGAATCAGGACCTCCTTCCTCCTGCCGGTGGCCCCTCTAGTGATAGGATCTATATAGAGGAATCAGGACCTCCTTCCTCCTGCCGGTGACCCCTCTAGTGATAGATCTATATAGAGGAATCAGGACCTCCTTCCTCCTGCCGGTGACCTCTCTAGTGATATAAAGATCTATATAGAGGTATCAGGACCTCCTTCCTCCTGCCGGTGACCCCTCTAGTGATAGATCTATATAGAGGAATCAGGACCTCCTTCCTCCTGTCGGTGACCCCTCTAGTGATATAAAGATCTATATAGAGGTATCAGGACCTCCTTCCTCCTGCCGGTGACCCCTCTAGTAATAGGATCTATATAGAGGAATCGGGACCTCCTTCCTCCTGCCGGTGACCCCTCTAGTGATATAAAGATCTATATAGAGGAATCAGGACCTCCTTCCTCCTGCCGGTGACCCCTCTAGTGATATAAAGATCTATATAGAGGAATCAGGACCTCCTTCCTCCTGCCGGTGACCCCTCTAGTGATATAAAGATCTATATAGAGGAATCAGGACCTCCTTCCTCCTGCCGGTGACCCCTCTAGTGACAGGATCTATATAGAGGAATCAGGACCTCCTTCCTCCTGCCGGTGACCCCTCTAGTGATATAAAGATCTATATAGAGGAATCAGGACCTCCTTCCTCCTGCTGGTGACCCCTCTAGTGATAGATCTATATAGAGGAATCAGGACCTCCTTCCTCCCGCCGGTGACCCCCCTAGTGATAGATCTATATAGAGGAATCAGGACCTCCTTCCTCCTGCCGGTGACCCCTCTAGTGATAAGATCTATATAGAGGAATCAGGACCTCCTTCCTCCTGCCGGTGACCCCTCTAGTGATAGGTACTATATAGAGGAATCAGGACCTCCTTCCTCCTGCCGGTGACCCCTCTAGTGATGGGATCTATATAGAGGAATCAGGACCTCCTTCCTCCTGCCGGTGACCCCTCTAGTGATGGGATCTATATGGAGGAATCAGGACCTCCTTCCTCCTGCCGGTGACCCCTCTAGTGATATAAAGATCTATATAGAGGAATCAGGACCTCCTTCCTCCTGCCGGTGACCCCTCTAGTGATAGGATCTATATAGAGGAATCAGGACCTCCTTCCTCCTGCCTGTGACCCCTCTAGTGATATAAAGATCTATATAGGGGAATCAGGACCTCCTTCCTCCTGCCGGTGACCCCTCTAGTGATATAAAGATCTATATAGAGGAATCAGGACCTCCTTCCTCCTGCCGGTGACCCCTCTAGTGATAGGATCTATATAGAGGAATCAGGACCTCCTTCCTCCTGCCGGTGACCCCTCTAATGATAGGATCTATATAGAGGAATCGGGACCTCCTTCCTCCTGCCGGTGACCCCTCTAGTGATAGGATCTATATAGAGGAATCAGAACCTCCTTCCTCCTGCCGGTGACCCTCTAGTGATAGGATCTATATAGAGGAATCAGGACCTCCTTCCTCCTGCCGGTGACCCCTCTAGTGATAGGATCTATATAGAGGAATCAGGACCTCCTTCCTCCCGCCGGTGACCCCCCTAGTGATACATCTATATAGAGGAATCAGGACCTCCTTCCTCCTGCCGGTGACCCCTCTAGTGATATATAGATCTATATAGAGGAATCAGGACCTCCTTCCTCCTGCCGGTGACCCCTCTAGTGATAGGATCTATATAGAGGAATCAGGACCTCCTTCCTCCTGCCGGTGGCCCCTCTAGTGATAGGATCTATATAGAGGAATCAGAACCTCCTTCCTCCCGCCGGTGACCCCCCTAGTGATAGGATCTATATAGAGGAATCAGGACCTCCTTCCTCCTGCCGGTGACCCCTCTAGTGATAGATCTATATAGAGGAATCAGGACCTCCTTCCTCCTGCCGGTGACCCCTCTAGTGATAAGATCTATATAGAGGAATCAGGACCTCCTTCCTCCTGCCGGTGACCCCTCTAGTGATAGGTACTATATAGAGGAATCAGGACCTCCTTCCTCCTGCCGGTGACCCCTCTAGTGATGGGATCTATATAGAGGAATCAGGACCTCCTTCCTCCTGCCGGTGACCCCTCTAGTGATGGGATCTATATGGAGGAATCAGGACCTCCTTCCTCCTGCCGGTGACCCCTCTAGTGATAGGATCTATATAGAGGAATCAGGACCTCCTTCCTCCTGCCTGTGACCCCTCTAGTGATATAAAGATCTATATAGGGGAATCAGGACCTCCTTCCTCCTGCCGGTGACCCCTCTAGTGATATAAAGATCTATATAGAGGAATCAGGACCTCCTTCCTCCTGCCGGTGACCCCTCTAGTGATATAAAGATCTATATAGAGGAATCAGGACCTCCTTCCTCCTGCCGGTGACCCCTCTAGTGATAGGATCTATATAGAGGAATCAGGACCTCCTTCCTCCTGCCGGTGACCCCTCTAGTGATAGGATCTATATAGAGGAATCAGAACCTCCTTCCTCCTGCCGGTGACCCCTCTAGTGATAGGATCTATATAGAGGAATCAGGACCTCCTTCCTCCTGCCGGTGACCCCTCTAGTGATAGGATCTATATAGAGGAATCAGGACCTCCTTCCTCCTGCCGGTGACCCCTCTAGTGATAGGATCTATATAGAGGAATCAGGACCTCCTTCCTTCCGCCGGTGACCCCCCTAGTGATACATCTATATAGAGGAATCAGGACCTCCTTCCTCCCGCCGGTGACCCCTCTAGTGATAGGATCTATATAGAGGAATCAGGACCTCCTTCCTCCTGCCGGTGACCCCTCTAGTGATAGGTACTATATAGAGGAATCAGGACCTCCTTCCTCCTGCCGGTGACCCCTCTAGTGATGGGATCTATATGGAGGAATCAGGACCTCCTTCCTCCTGCCGGTGACCCCTCTAGTGATATAAAGATCTATATAGAGGAATCAGGACCTCCTTCCTCCTGCCTGTGACCCCTCTAGTGATATAAAGATCTATATAGGGGAATCAGGACCTCCTTCCTCCTGCCGGTGACCCCTCTAGTGATATAAAGATCTATATAGAGGAATCAGGACCTCCTTCCTCCTGCCGGTGACCCCTCCAGTGATAGGATCTATATAGAGGAATCAGGACCTCCTGCCGGTGACCCCTCTAGTGATAGGATCTATATAGAGGAATCGGGACCTCCTTCCTCCTGCCGGTGACCCCTCTAGTGATAGGATCTATATAGAGGAATCGGGACCTCCTTCCTCCTGCCGGTGACCCCTCTAGTGATAGGATCTATATAGAGGAATCAGAACCTCCTTCCTCCTGCCGGTGACCCTCTAGTGATAGGATCTATATAGAGGAATCAGGACCTCCTTCCTCCTGCCGGTGGCCCCTCTAGTGATAGGATCTATATAGAGGAATCAGGACCTCCTTCCTCCCCCCGGGGACCCCTCTAGTGATAGGATCTATATAGAGGAATCGGGACCTCCTTCCTCCTGCCGGTGACCCCTCTAGTGATAGATCTATATAGAGGAATCAGGACCTCCTTCCTCCTGCCGGTGACCCCTCTAGTGATATAAAGATCTATATAGAGGAATCAGGACCTCCTTCCTCCTGCCGGTGACCCCTCTAGTGATAGGATCTATATAGAGGAATCAGGACCTCCTTCCTCCTGCCGGTGACCCCTCTAGTGATAGATCTATATAGAGGTATCAGGACCTCCTTCCTCCTGCCGGTGACCCCTCTAGTAATAGGATCTATATAGAGGAATCGGGACCTCCTTCCTCCTGCCGGTGACCCCTCTAGTGATATAAAGATCTATATAGAGGAATCAGGACCTCCTTCCTCCTGCCGGTGACCCCTCTAGTGATATAAAGATCTATATAGAGGAATCAGGACCTCCTTCCTCCTGCCGGTGACCCCTCTAGTGATAGGATCTATATAGAGGAATCGGGACCTCCTTCCTCCTGCCGGTGACCCCTCTAATGATAGGATCTATATAGAGGAATCGGGACCTCCTTCCTCCTGCCGGTGACCCCTCTAGTGATAGGATCTATATAGAGGAATCAGAACCTCCTTCCTCCTGCCGGTGACCCCTCTAGTGATAGGATCTATATAGAGGAATCAGGACCTCCTTCCTCCTGCCGGTGACCCCTCTAGTGATAGGATCTATATAGAGGAATCAGGACCTCCTTCCTCCTGCCGGTGACCCCTCTAGTGATAGGATCTATATAGAGGAATCAGGACCTCCTTCCTCCCGCCGGTGACCCCCCTAGTGATACATCTATATAGAGGAATCAGGACCTCCTTCCTCCCGCCGGTGACCCCTCTAGTGATAGGATCTATATAGAGGAATCAGGACCTCCTTCCTCCTGCCGGTGACCCCTCTAGTGATAAGATCTATATAGAGGAATCAGGACCTCCTTCCTCCTGCCGGTGACCCCTCTAGTGATAGGTACTATATAGAGGAATCAGGACCTCCTTCCTCCTGCCGGTGACCCCTCTAGTGATGGGATCTATATGGAGGAATCAGGACCTCCTTCCTCCTGCCGGTGACCCCTCTAGTGATATAAAGATCTATATAGAGGAATCAGGACCTCCTTCCTCCTGCCTGTGACCCCTCTAGTGATATAAAGATCTATATAGGGGAATCAGGACCTCCTTCCTCCTGCCGGTGACCCCTCTAGTGATATAAAGATCTATATAGAGGAATCAGGACCTCCTTCCTCCTGCCGGTGACCCCTCCAGTGATAGGATCTATATAGAGGAATCAGGACCTCCTGCCGGTGACCCCTCTAGTGATAGGATCTATATAGAGGAATCAGGACCTCCTTCCTCCTGCCGGTGACCCTCTAGTGATAGGATCTATATAGAGGAATCAGGACCTCCTTCCTCCTGCCGGTGACCCCTCTAGTGATATATAGATCTATATAGAGGAATCAGGACCTCCTTCCTCCTGCCGGTGACCCCTCTAGTGATAGGATCTATATAGAGGAATCAGGACCTCCTTCCTCCTGCCGGCGGCCCCTCTAGTGATAGGATCTATATAGAGGAATCAGGACCTCCTTCCTCCTGCCGGTGACCCCTCTAGTGATAGATCTATATAGAGGAATCAGGACCTCCTTCCTCCCGCCGGTGACCCCCCTAGTGATAGATCTATATAGAGGAATCAGGACCTCCTTCCTCCTGCCGGTGACCCCTCTAGTGATAGGATCTATATAGAGGAATCAGGACCTCCTTCCTCCTGCCGGTGACCCCTCTAGTGATAAGATCTATATAGAGGAATCAGGACCTCCTTCCTCCTGCCGGTGACCCCTCTAGTGATAGGTACTATATAGAGGAATCAGGACCTCCTTCCTCCTGCCGGTGACCCCTCTAGTGATGGGATCTATATGGAGGAATCAGGACCTCCTTCCTCCTGCCGGTGACCCCTCTAGTGATATAAAGATCTATATAGGGGAATCAGGACCTCCTTCCTCCTGCCGGTGACCCCTCTAGTGATATAAAGATCTATATAGAGGAATCAGGACCTCCTTCCTCCTGCCGGTGACCCCTCTAGTGATAGGATCTATATAGAGGAATCGGGACCTCCTTCCTCCTGCCGGTGACCCCTCTAGTGATAGGATCTATATAGAGGAATCGGGACCTCCTTCCTCCTGCCGGTGACCCCTCTAGTGATAGATCTATATAGAGGAATCAGGACCTCCTTCCTCCTGCCGGTGACCCCTCTAGTGATAGATCTATATAGAGGAATCAGGACCTCCTTCCTCCTGCCGGTGACCCCTCTAGTGATATAAAGATCTATATAGAGGAATCAGGACCTCCTTCCTCCTGCCGGTGACCCCTCTAGTGATAGGATCTATATAGAGGAATCAGGACCTCCTTCCTCCTGCCGGTGACCCCTCTAGTGATAGGATCTATATAGAGGAATCGGGACCTCCTTCCTCCTGCCGGTGACCCCTCTAGTGATAGATCTATATAGAGGAATCAGAACCTCCTTCCTCCT
Source organism: Staurois parvus (assembly GCF_062004578.1). NCBI lineage: Eukaryota > Metazoa > Chordata > Amphibia > Anura > Ranidae > Staurois > Staurois parvus. Next base: position 87,385 of record NW_028319093.1, read on the forward strand.
GCCGGTGGCCCCTCTAGTAATAGGATCTATATAGAGGAATCAGGACCTCCTTCCTCCCGCCGGTGATCCCTCTAGTGATATAAACATCTATATAGAGGAATCAGGACCTCCTTCCTCCTGCCGGTGACCCCTCTAGTGATAGATCTATATAGAGGAATCGGGACCTCCTTCCTCCTGCCGGTGACCCCTCTAGTGATATAAAGATCTATATAGAGGAATCAGGACCTCCTTCCTCCTGCCGGTGACCCCTCTAGTGATGGGATCTATATAGAGGAATCAGGACCTCCTTCCTCCTGCCGGTGACCCCTCTAGTGATGGGATCTATATGGAGGAATCAGGACCTCCTTCCTCCTGCCGGTGACCCCTCTAGTGATATAAAGATCTATATAGGGGAATCAGGACCTCCTTCCTCCTGCCGGTGACCCCTCTAGTGATATAAAGATCTATATAGAGGAATCAGGACCTCCTTCCTCCTGCCGGTGACCCCTCTAGTGATAGGATCTATATAGAGGAATCGGGACCTCCTTCCTCCTGCCGGTGACCCCTCTAGTGATAGGATCTATATAGAGGAATCGGGACCTCCTTCCTCCTGCCGGTGACCCCTCTAGTGATAGATCTATATAGAGGAATCAGGACCTCCTTCCTCCTGCCGGTGACCCCTCTAGTGATAGATCTATATAGAGGAATCAGGACCTCCTTCCTCCTGCCGGTGACCCCTCTAGTGATAGATCTATATAGAGGAATCAGGACCTCCTTCCTCCTGCCGGTGACCCTCTAGTGATATAAAGATCTATATAGAGGAATCAGGACCTCCTTCCTCCTGCCGGTGACCTCTCTAGTGATATAAAGATCTATATAGAGGTATCAGGACCTCCTTCCTCCTGTCGGTGACCCCTCTAGTGATAGATCTATATAGAGGAATCAGGACCTCCTTCCTCCCGCTGGTGACCCCTCTAGTGATATAAAGATCTATATAGAGGAATCAGGACCTCCTTCCTCCTGCCGGTGACCCCTCTAGTGATAGGATCTATATAGAGGAATCAGGACCTCCTTCCTCCTGCCGGTGATCCCTCTAGTGATAAAAAGATCTATATAGAGGAATCAGGACCTCCTTCTGCCTGCCGGGGACCCCTCTAGTGATAGGATCTATATAGAGGAATCAGGACCTCCTTCCTCCTGCCGGTGACCCCTCTAATGATAGGATCTATATAGAGGAATCAGGACCTCCTTCCTCCTGCCGGGGATCCCGCTAGTGATATAAAAATCTATATAGAGGAATCAGGACCTCCTTCCTTCAGGTGACCCCTCTAGTGATATAAAGATCCATATAGAGGAATTGGGACCTTCTTCCTCCTGCCGGTGACCCCTCTAGTGATATAAAGATCTATATAGAGGAATCAGGACCTCCTTCCTCCTGCCGGTGACCCCTCTAGTGATAGGATCTATATAGAGGAATCAGGACCTCCTGCCGGTGACCCCTCTAGTGATAGGATCTATATAGAGGAATCAGGACCTCCTTCCTCCTGCTGATGATCCCTCTAGTGAGGATCCCCAGAATTCTGTTCACCTTCCCCACTACCAGGCCACACTGTTATCTCATTCTGCAAATATCTTAACTAAGAACCCCCAAATCTTTATTTCTCTATAGTTCTGTCCAACACTTTACCCCCAATACTGGGTTCTATGGAAGAATTCTTGTTTTCTAAGTGCATTAATTTACATTTCTAAAATGAAACTGCAGATTCCATTGCTTGTAACAATTGTAAAGTAATGCTATCAATTCTACAGCAATACTGGCTTACATCAATGAAGCAGAATAAAATCTATAAATGTAATTATCTGTCTATTTATATACCGTATGTATTGTGTTTGGTGGGGCACCTCTAGCAGCCGCTATGTCCTACCTGATGACGTGGTTTCTGGTTCTGCACTGGAGTGATGACGTCAATGAGAGGAGTGAAAAGAAGATTGGTCAGAGACCACCGTGCAGAGCAGCTTCGGTGGACCGGTCATCACAACTGGCTGGCAGCAGGATGGACCATTGATTAAGGTAAGTACGAGTGTATCTTAGGGGCTTTATTGACAAAATAAAGACTTGCATATTGCCTGTGAGTGGGGTCGTCACTATTTAGTTTTTGAGTTGACTGTAGTTGGGCTTTAAGACTGAATATGTAAGTCTCTTTTTGTAAATAAAGCCCCTAAGACACACTAGTACTTCCCAGTATCAACGGTCCATCTTGCTGCCACCAGTTGTGATCACCAGTCCACTGAGGCTGCTCTTTCCTGCCAACAAAAATCCTGAACGCCTTTTCACACACAGGTTCTGCTATGCACTAATGTGTCCAGACTGTGAAATAAAAACATTTCTCCTTTCCAAAACTGTCTAAAATAAATTTCCAGCAAACCTGCCTTAGGAAATTACAGGTGGAACACAAATGTTCGAATACGGTTGGATGGCTATGGAAGACAAGATGGCAGACAGCTTTTATTTCAGACACAGATAACTCGGGAGCTCTGGGAATCTCTCACCTGTCCCCATGGCCGGGAAGGCCACTGAGGTTGCTTGTTGTCTCTCACATACATGCAGGGCTTCCAGTACACACTTCCTTATTAAATCTGGTTTAGCTTGGACAAAAATATGTATTATATTTTTACAGTGAAGGTTTCCTCCTAGCGTCACCACGTACCCATTGTTGGGTTTGGTTCCTGGAAAAAAAAGAAAAGAAGGAAAATTTGTGAGCAATGATGAAGGCGTTTATCTTTGGATATTGGGGTCATCTGATGAAAAGCACATACATAAAAACATAACCTCATAGATCTCATTGTATCTTAGCTGCTGGAGGTACCAGGAGGAGAAGATACCCTTTTTACCAGCTACCTTTACCTGAGAAGCCAATCAGAACCTCTGCTTCACGCAGATCCTGGCCTGTATGGTGGCTATAATGATGAAGAGATTAGAGGGACCCCAAAAGTGCTAAATGGTGAGAATTTATGGCCACGTTGAAGAGCAAGGAGGGGGAAATTGCTGCATTCACAGTTCATTTTCAATTTAAACTGGGCTCATTTCCAACACTTAAAAATGTTGTCTCTCCTAAAAAAAAATTAAGTTTTGAATTAATATTGGTTTTGTATCATAAAATCTCTTTCTGACAAATATAAAATGGACCCATGTTCCCCAGGGAAGAAATAAACTCAAGATTAAATGCCATGGTGGGGCTTGGGGTGGAAAAAAGTGAACATGTGTTTCAGATCAGTTGTATATTGGATGGAACATGGATCAGATCTGGTGGCTGTACCGTGTACCAATGACATTTAAGAACTTCTGATCTGAAGATAAAATTTCTGTTTCCCATTAAAATAATTACTTTCTTTTCTCTATTTAACTTATTGTACGGCCATCATCAAATTTCCTGGATTGGTTCCTTGTCATTCACGAGATCTACATTTCTGATGAATTATTTACCAAAGCTTTCGTTTTGTTTCATATATTATAGGTCACATGCTCTCTATCTGCTTCTCTTTCCACATGTAATAAATTCTTCATAAAAATTTCTTACCGAGCCTGGCACATTCACTTTCTATATTAGTCCCCGCTCCTTCCAGGATCACTTTAGAAACTCCTGCAACAACACAACATATCAGCTTCAAATTGTCAAAATGGAATTCGGTATTTGTTTAGTGAATAGAACCAGCAAGATTCCTCTACAAGGTCAAATGAAGCCGAGAAATACTGTGTGAGAAATATTTTATCTCTATGAAGTCATACAAACAACAAGACTTTATATATCGGATCACAAGAGTTCTGCATGTGGAGATGAACAGAACTAGAGAAGGTGTGGGAGACTTTTATGGTTGAAAAAAGTGTCCTATGGGAGAGTCTATTATTGGAGATAACTGATGTCAAACAGACCTCTCCACCTGGATATCAAATCTCCAACATGACCCTCCATGAGGTAGAACATACTCTACTCCTGGCCTTCTCTCTTCATTTTTAATTGCACTAACCACCAGGATATCATACCTTTGATGTGACCCCCCAATAGCATTGAACCTATTCATCCCTTCACCTTTCTAATTACACTCACCACTGAGATATCAAATCTCCAACATGACCCTCCATGAGGTAGAACATACTCTACTCCTGGCCTTCTCTCTTCCTTTATAATTGCACTAACCACCAGGATATCATACCTTTGACGTGACCCCCCAATAGCATTGAACCTATTCATCCCTTCACCTTTCTAATTACACTCACCACTGAGATATCAAATCTCCAACATGACCCTCCATGAGGTAGAACATACTCTACTCCTGGCCTTCTCTCTTCCTTTATAATTGCACTAACCACCAGGATATCATACCTTTGACGTGACCCCCCAATAGCATTGAACCTATTCATCCCTTCACCTTTCTAATTACACTCACCACTGAGATATCATATCCTTCAACATGATCCTCCATAAAGTAGAACATACTCTGCTCCTGACCTTCTATCTACCATTCTGATTACGCTCACCACCGGTATGTCACACCCTCCATCACGACTCTTTATAATATAGAAGATAATCTGCTCCTGGCCTTCTCTCTACCTTTTCCAATTGCATTCACCTCTGGAATTCCACACCTCCAACATGACCCTCCATAAGGTAAACCTGTCACGGTCCACCCCCTACCCCCCTTGCCTGCTGCCCCTCTGTCCCTTTTCCTTGATCAGTTCCTCCCTTCCCCCTTGCAGATTCCTAGCATCCTGTGCAGCCTACATCAAAGGCTGTGCAGGACGGGAGGAAACGCCCTCTGTGGTGTGGGTAGAACCTCTCCTCACGAAGCCGCCGAGGAGTTGGGCCCCCCCACCAGGAATCTCTGGCGCAGGCCACCGGGGTGTCTCCGCGTGGTCTCTGCGCCCACTGGAGACAAAGGTTGCACTCCCATAAGCGCGGCCAGAGTCAGGGGGCGTGCCTTGTTGCCCCGGCAACGCGACACTGGGCCGGCCGTTGCTGAGGCAACCGGGAAGCATCCTGTTCTAGCTTAAAAAGACCGGAGCAGGATCCAGGCCGTGTTTGGTCCCCTGCTCGAGAAGAGAACGGCTGTGTGGGGTCTGAGCTGAGGCCAGACCCCACAGCCTAGACCCCGCTGAGGGTCCCTGTCTTCTGATCGCTGTTTCCCTGGGAAACTGCCCCCTGCCTGCTGACCGCTGTGTCCCTAGAAGGTTGAGCACCGTGAGGGTCCCTGTCTGCTGATTGCTGTGTCCCTGGGAAGCTGCCCCTGCCTGCTGACCACTGTGTCCCTAGAAAGCTGAGCACCGTGAGGGTCCCTGTCTGCTGATCGCTGTGTCCCTGGGAAGCTGCCCCCTGCCTGCTGACTGCTGTGTCTCTAGAAAGCTGAGCACCGTGAGGGTCCCTGTCTGCTGATCGCTGTGTCCCTGTGGAGCTGCCCCTACCTGCTGACCGCTGTGTCCCTAGAAAGCTGAGCACCGTGAGGGTCCCTGTCTGCTGATCGCTGTGTCCCTGGGAAGCTGCCCCCTGTCTGCTGATCGCTGTGTCCCTGGGGAGCTGCCCCTGCCTGTTACCCACTGTGTGCCAAGGAGTATCGCTACCTGCCACTGCTGAGTGTCCCTGGAAGCCACCTGTCATGAGTGTCCCTACAAACCGCATGTTGCGAAGTGTCCTGAACTGCCCCTACTGTGTGCCGGGATTAATAATTGTTCGAACTGCCTATTGCGTGTCTGGATTATCGTAGCTACCAGAACTGCCCCCCCAGAGTGCTCGGGCCTTCGCTACCTGAATCGCCCTATCGTGGGCCGTATTATAACTGTTTGGACTCCTCCCCCCTCTTCCCCCTTTTTTGGGTACCCGGACGCTACCTTCCTCCCCTGATTAAGTGCATTCCATAGTTCAATAAAGCTTTGTGTGCTTATCATCCTCTGTGTGTGTTCTGTCCTGCCTACGCTTCCGTCACAAGAACATACTCTCTGTTCCTGACCTTCTCTCTACCTTTCTGATTGCACTCACCACCGGGATGTCACACCTCCAACATGACCCTCCATAAGGGAGAACATACTCTGCCTCTGACCTTCTCTCTACCTTTGTGATTACACTCAACACTGGGATGTCACACCTCCAACATGACCCTCCATAAGGTAGAACATACTCTGCTCCTGGCCTCCTCTCTGACCATATACTGTATACCCACCACCGGGACATCACACCTCCAACATGACCCTCCATAAGGTAGAACATACTCTGCTCCTGACCTTCTCTCTACCTTTCTGATTACATCCACCACCGGGATAACAAACCTCCAACATGACCCTCCATATGGTACAAAACACTCAATGGGTTGTACTGTAGGCTCTGCTGCATGTGGTCTTTTGGTGAGGTTGTTCTGATCATCTCACAGTTCTCTAAAAGATTTTCACATTTCATGGTCCCAGCAACATTCTAGTGAATACCTGTTTTGAGGTTGAATGTGTTATTGGTGGAGTTGACAATGATGTCACACTTTTGCTTTGTTATATCTCCAGTTTTCACCTGGTAGGTGAGAGATCCAATCCTCATTTCATAGACATCCTGTGCCGGGCTTTTCACATTCCCCAATAAAGCTACAAAACAGATCACAATTGGAAGAGATAATCACCCGTTATTGTATTCCAGATCATCCAGATTCACTAAGAAGTCTGTTCTTGTGCGCCTTTATTTTTAAAGAATAAACATTATATGTTACGGGTTTTGACCAAAAATATACCCTGCGTGACCCCAAAAACAGTTATCAGAGTTTTCGTTTGGCATCAATGCCACAAAACCTACTGCTGAAATGTATTGAAGCAACCTACATCCAGTCCGGGACACTTGGACCCATTGGTGGCTTTGCACATTCCATCATTACAATGAGGCACAATGTCTGCAGTGTGAGGAGTCTATGATGTTCCTGTACATAGCACAGATATTACTTACATTGGGGTTTGTCTTCTTTCTTCTGTCCTCCAGTGTTGATTGTTTTCTCCAGCTCAGAGTTAAAAGCCTGAAACCAACAACAGCGGATGAGATTTACTCATTACAATGGAGAACCATAAAATCGCACAACGCTCTGTTACTTCACTCTTCTAACTACAATCCCATGAAAACTCTTCATTACCTTTATAGTTTCTGTGTCACTCGGGTGCAGCATGAAATCCACTTGTTTCAGATATTGGAGTTGATTTTTGCTGCTGAACTCGAGAATTTCCTCAAACATTAAGGCAGCCGCAATATTCCTGGGAAATCCCAGAATTCCCGTTCCGATGGCTGGGATTGTGATGGATCTGTGTTGTTTGGTTTCTGTGGTCCTCAGACAGTCACTCACAGTTTTTCTCAGAATCTGTCAACAGATAAGATCAGCTAATAATACAGGCGGGTGATGGTGCAGCAGAGTTGTATGATTATGGATGAATGGACGAACAGATGGATGGATAGTGGATGGATAGATGTATGGATGGTGGATGTATGGATGATGGAAGGATGGACAGATAGATGTATGGTAGATGGATGGATGGTGGACTGATGGATAGTGGATGGATGAATGTTGGACAGATGGATGTATTTGGGGTGGATGGATGGAGGGACAGATGGATGATAGATGAATGGTGGACAGATGATGGAAGGATGGATAGTAGATGGATGGATGGATAAATGGATGGATGATAGATGGAAGGATGGATGGTGGATGGATAGATTGATGGATGGTAGATGGAGGGATGGATGGGTGTATGAATGATAAATGGATAGTGGATGGATGGATGTATGGATGGTGGATGGATGAATGTATGGATGATGGAAGGATGGACAGATAGATGTATGGTAGATGGATGGATGGTGGACTGATGGATAGTGGATGGATGAATGTTGGACAGATGGATGTATTTGGCGTGGATGGATGGAGGGACAGATGGATGATAGATGAATGGTGGACAGATGATGGAAGGATGGATAGTAGATGGATGGATGGATAAATGGATGGATGATAGATGGAAGGATGGATGGTGGATGGATAGATTGATGGATGGATGGATGGGTGTATGAATGATAAATGGATGGTGGATGGATGGATGTATGGGTGGTGGAAGGATGGATGGATAGATGGATGGTAGATGGCTGGATGGATGGTAGATGGATGGGTGGATGGATAGATTGATTGATGGATGATAGATGGATGTTGTACTGATGGGTGGATGGATGGTGAAAGGATTGACGGTGGATGGAAGAATAGATGGAGGGACAGATGGTGGATGGATGAATGTGTGGATGATGGAAGGATGGACAGACAGATGTATGGTAGATGGATGGATGGTGGATGGATGAATGGTTGACAGATGGATGTATTGGGGGTGGATGCATGGAGGGACAGATGGATGGTAGATGGATGGTGGATGGATGATGGAAGTATGGACAGAAGGATGGATAGTAGATGGATGGATGGATAGTAGATGGAAGGATGGATGGTGGATGGATGGATGGATGATAGATGGATGGGTGGATGGATGATAAATGGATGGATGAATGGTGGATGGATGTATGGGTGGTGGAAGGATGGATGGATAGATGGATGGTAGATGGATGGATGGATGGTGAAAGGATGGATGGTAGATGGATGGGTGGATGGATAGATTGATGGATGATAGATGGATAGTGTACTGATGGGTGGATGGATGGATGGATGGATGGATGGTGAATGAATGGATGGTGGACAAATGGATGGGTGTTGGATGGATGCGCTAATGGATGAAGGATGAGGGTTAGACAGATGAATGGATGCATGGTGAACAGATGGATGGGTAGATGGCAGATGAAAGAATGGAGGGATGGGTGGATTGATAAATAGATATAAATAGATGGATGGAGGATGGATGGATGTGTGGTGGATGGAATGACTCATTGATGAAGGATAAGTGTTGGACAGATAAATGGATACATGATGGACAGATGGATGATGGATGGGTGGTGGACAGATTGACATCTGGATGGTAAATGGATTGGTGGGTGATGGACAGCTAGATGGATGGATGTTAAAAGCTAATAGTAACAGCTTAAATATTTTTTAGCAATCTACATGATTTATAAAGTGTTAATTACACAGATCTGTTACTGGGAACATTTGGGGGAGATGACGTGTGTGGGGTAATGCAATCAGGTATGGAAATATTCCTCATCCATATGTATACAGTGAGAAACAGAAGTATTTGAACCCCCTGCGATTTTGCAAGTTCTCCCACTTAGAAATCATGGAGGGGTCTGAAATTCACATTGTAGGGGCATTCCCACTCTGAGAGACAGAATTTAAAAAAAAGATTCAGGAAATCACATTGTATGATTTGTAAAGAATGTATTTGTCTCGCACGGCTGAACAGAAGTATTTGAACACCTAAGAAACAGCAAGAATTCTGGCTCCCAAAGACCTGTTACTGCGCCTTTACAAAGTCCCCCTCTACTCCACTCATTCATCTCACTTAGTAGCACCTGTCTGAGCTCTTTATAGACACCCATCCACCCCACAGTCAGTCAGACGACAACTACTACCATAGGCAAGACCAAAGAGCTGCCAAAAGACACCAGAGACAAAATTGTGGACCTCCACAAGGCTGGAAAGGGCTACGGGGCAATTGCCAAGCAGCTTGGTGAAAATAGATCAACTGTTGGAGCAATTGTTAAAAAATGGAAGAGGCTAAAGATGACTGTCAGTCTCCCTCGGACTGGGGCTCCATGCAAGATGTCACCTCGTGGGGTATCACTGATGATAAGAAAGGTGAGGAATCAGCCCAGAACTACAAGGGAGGAGCTGGTCAATGACATGAAGAGAGCTGGGACCACAGTTTCAAAGGTCACTGTCGGTAGAACACTACGCCGCCATGGTTTCCAATCATGCATTGCACGGAAGGTTCCCCGGCTCAAGTCATCGCATGTCCAGGCCCGTCTGAAGTTTGCCAATGACCATCTGGATGATCCAGAGGAGGCATGGGAGAAAGTCATGTGGTCAGAGGAGGCATAGGAGAAAGTCATGTGGTCAGAGAAGGCATAGGAGAAAGTCATGTGGTCAGATGAGACCAAAGTAGAACCTTTTGGTCTAAACTTCACTTGTCGTGTTTGGAGAAAAAAGAAGGATGAGGTGCATCCCAAGAACACCATCCCTACTGTGAAGCATGGGGGTGGTAACATCATGCTTTGGGGGTGCTTTTCTGTGAAGGGGACAGGACGACTGCACTGTATTAAGGAGAGGATGAATGGGGCCATTTATTGTGAGATTTGCAGCAACAACCTCCTTCCCTCAGTCAGAGCATTGAAGACGGGTCGTGGCTGGGTCTTCCAACATGACAACGACCTGAAGCACACAGCCAGGAGAACCAAGGAGTGGCTCCGTAAGAAGCATATCAAGGTTCTGGAGTCGCCTAGCCAGTCTCCAGACCTAAATCCAATAGAACATCTTTGGAGGGAGCTGAAACTCCGTGTTGCTCAGCGACAGCCCCGAAACCCGACAGATCTAGAGGAGATCGGTGTGGAGGAGTCGGCCAAAATCCCTGTTGCAGTGCAAACCTGGTCAGGAACTACAGGAAACGTCTGACCTCTGTAATTGCAGACAAAGGCTTCTGTACCAAATATTAACACAGATCTTCTCAGGGGTTCAAATACTTCTGTTCAGCCGTGCGAGACAAATACATTCTTTACAAATCATACAATGTGATTTCCTGAATTTTTTTTTTAATTCTGTCTCTCAGAGTGGGAATGCACCTACAATGTGAATGTCAGACCCCTCCATGATTTCTAAGTGGGAGAACTTGCAAAATCTCAGGGGGTTCAAATACTTCTGTTCCTCACTGTACATAACAGATTAAAGCAGAACAATCATTAAATAATATGGTACTATGGCTTCAAATTAAAGAATGACAGAGAAAGATGTAGATGTGTGAAGTTAGCATGGTAAAGACACCTACTGGACTTAAGAAGGTATTTAGGGAGGACCTGTACTCTGAAAGCAAGGCCCAACATCGACAAGCAGAGGATGAATGACTAGTCATCAGTATTTTTTGTAGTCTTCCTGTAGCTGACTTACCATTCCTTGTTCTGAACTCTCTCTATCTCTATGTGGAGGTGGCCATCTTGGTACTGGCAGGACTTTGCTTCCTCATGTCAGGGCTGCCCCCATCCCCATGACTGGTGATGTGATGACTGGTGGGGTAATGATCAAGGTGGAGGAAGCACAGGTCCACAGAATGGAGGAAGTAGTAGCAGGGAGATTCCTGCACTGTGCGTTCTCAGGTACAGCTTCTTCTGTGGCAAGGAGAACCGTGAGCAGCACAGTAGTGACATCACCAGATTTCACTCCAAATTAGTGCCTTAGATGATCTCGTGCTGCAGATATAAAGCTATGAGCCTACAGAACAGAAGAACCTGGACACAGAAAGTGCACTGCTATCAGGGGTATCTAACTGCTAATTTTCAGGAGGAACTCGAGACAAAAGATACATTTTCATGGCCACCATAAACCTTTCTAGATGTTCCCTATAATACAGCAAACTCTTACTTTTTGAGTTCAGGTCCATTTTGGAAATATTTTTCTATTAGGAAAGGTAAGTTGATGTGTCATTGGAGGTTTGTACATGTCACTCTGTGCACACATGGAGCATGTTGTTCCAGGTTAGTTGAGTTTGGTTGTCGAAGATGGATATGTCAAAGGCCACTTTAAATGTCATAATGCGAAGCACAAGACAAGAAATGCAACACCATGACAGCATTATGGAAAGGTTCTATTCTTCAGATCTTGCATATGACAAGTCTTATCTGGGAAATGTCATATTGAGCGATGAGGAATCAATCAGCCAGAAGGTGAAGGGAGATGGTTAGTGTGAAATAATTAAACTATGACCTTAGGCTGCCATTGTGGCCACTGCAACTCAACAGGCTGCAGAGTGAGATGACTGCAGGTCAGGCCCTGCTAAGGAATGGACTGGACCTGAGACTGCTAATAACCCGTTATCTGTTACCAAGATAGAAATTGTATTTTTCCTTCTTTTTAGTTGTGTGTAAGTGTGTCATTATTCACTGCTACTATATCGAGAGGCCTAAATTTCTTATAAAATGGTTTCCAAGTGGACTGAATGTTGCCAGGCACTACAGCTAGTCCACTTCTGCAAAACTTGTCACACGTTCTATTAGCTGGGAGGCATAATCTCTTCCATTTCCATACCTTCTCAGAAGAACCATTCGCACCATTCCACGTTGGAACCACAGCATGGATAACCATGTCACAGGACAGTTTACAGCCATCAGTAACAAATATGGAGCCGTCTTCCACCTGCTTCCCCTGTCTCTCTGTATTCAGAAGATCCTGGAGGTTGTTTCCAGCCTTCGTAAACAAAGCCTTTGACACAGCTCCAGCACCAAGATTTAGGTCTGTTCCCACACTGTTTACCACCACATTGGTCTACAGAAAGAAGACAGATCATTACTGACAAATCCAACTGGAAGAAGCATTCAGACAAGTTATGAAGTAAAAGTTTGCCGATTACAGTCATGTAAATTAGTAGGTGAACCCCATGGAAACTGTTGAAATTTTTGACATATTTGAACAGGCAGACATTAGATCTTCATTCAAACAGTGCCTACAGACAAAGGTGATATGCTTGAACAAAAGATACATGAAATTAACATGGATTATTCATTCTTCTAATCTAAATAAACAACAATGTAGATCTGCCACATGGAAAAATAAAAACTGACAACCCTACCACAATTTAAAAGCCTTGAAATTAGAATCAGTTGTTTCTGATTAGGTGATAATGATTAGAACCGTCTTAGAGAGTATGTAGGTACAAGTCTTATTTAACCCTTGGACATCTGGTCTTCTCTATTGGCGTGTGTGGTGTCATCACTCCAAGGTCCCCCAAAAGAAGGTTTTTAATGCTTACGAGTCTGGCAAGGGTGTAGAATTCAAACATTCTCTAATATGTTAATAACTGGCTGACCCAGCAAATTTAGCCCAAATAATGACTGTGATGATAGAAGAAGTCTTTAGGGACCCCAAAATTACATCCCAAGATCTGCAGATAACACTTGCAAGAGTTGGTGTTAACAAGCATGCATCTACAATCAGAGAGAGATTGCACCAATTTAACCAACATAGGAAGTGTGCCACCAAAAAAGCCTTTGCTGTCCAATAAGAATATGGAGCAAGTCTACAGTTTGCCAATGAAAACATAGGCAAAGACCAGACCTTCTGGAACAAGGTGCTGAAGATTGATCAGTCAAAGACCAGGTATTCTGGAACAATGTGCTGACGACTGATCAATCAAGGACCAGGCCTTCTGGAACAATATTCTGAAGACTTATCAATCAAACATCAGGCCTTCTAAAACTATATGCTGAAGACTACTAAATCAAAGACCAGGTCTTCTGGAACAATGTGCTGAAGACTGATCAATCAAAGACCAGAATTTCCATGACAAAGTGCTGGAGGCTGCTCAAACACCGGGCCTTCTAGAACAATGTGCTGATGAGTAATACATTAAAGACCAGTCCTTCTAGAACAACATGCTGAAGACTGATTCATTAAGACCAGGCCTTCTAGAATAACATGCTGAAGACTGATCCATTAAAGACCAAGCCTTCTAGAATAACATTCTGAAGACTGATCCATTAAAGACCAAGCCTTCTAGAATAACATGCTGAAGACTGATCCATTAAAGACCAGGCTTTTTAGAACAACGTGCTGAAGACTAATCAATCAAGGACTAGACCTTCTGGAACAATGTGCTGAAGACTAATCCATCAAAGACCAGACCTTCTGGAACAATATTCTGAAGACTGATAAATCAAATGTCAGGCCTTCTGAAACAATGTGCTGAAGACTGATCAATCAAAGACCAGACCTTCCAGGACAATATGCTGCAGGCTGCTCAAAGACCAGGCCTTCTAGAACAGTGTGCTGAACACTGATCCATTAAACACCAGGCCTTCTAGAGCAACGTGCTGAAGACTGATCAGTCAAGGACCAGGCCTTCTAGAACAATATGCTGAAAATTGATAAAAGACCAGGCCTTCTGGAACAATGTGCTGAAGACTGATCAATCAAACGTCAGGCCTTCTAAAATAAAATGCTGAAGACTACTCAATCATAGACCAGGCTTTCTGGAACAATGTTCTGAAGACTGATCAATCAAAGACCAGGCCTTCTAGAACAAATGTGCTGAAGACTGATCCATTAAAGACCAGGCCTTCTAGAACAATGTGCTGAAGACTGATCCATTAAAGACCAGGTCTTCTAGAACAATGTATTCAAGGCTAATCAATCAAGGACTAGACTTTCTGGAACAATATGCTAAAAACTGACCAATCAAAGACCAGGTCTTTTGGGACAGTATGCTGAAGACTGCTCAATCAAAGACCAGACCTTCAAGAACAATATGCTGAAAACTGATCAAAGACCAGACCTTCTAGAACAAGGTGCAGAAGACTGATCAATCAAACACCAGACCTTCTAAAACAATGTGCTGAAGACTGATCAATCAACGATAGAGTTGTTTGGGCACAGTAATAGTAGATATTCTTGACGCAAACTGAATACAGCATTTTATGAGAACATCATAACAACAGTGAATTATGGTGGTAGAAAGGTTATGGTTTTAGATTGCTTGGCTGCGTCAAGGCCTGTCAGGGCCAGTCTACCAAAGACTGGCAGGCAGTTATCCAAACTATATATATGAAAAATCTTGTTTTGCTGTATGTATAGAAACCACTATGAACATAAGGGTGTGTGGCAACCAAATCAAATTAATAGTGCAAAGTTCTGGTCCCCCAGAACCATATATGTGTGGAAAATCAGCTTTTAAAATCTGTGAAATCCCAGGTGAATACCAACACCACTGTTGCAATCAGCTTCTTACCAAACAGGAAAGAACTCTTGCAGTGATCATATCATAAACATCGGAAGCCACAGATAGCGCCAGCAGGGATCAGAAATGATTCTCACCTCCACTCAGCCTAAACCATGTATTCAGCAAGAGAACACATAACAAACCTCATAGTGCAAACCTCCAGGTTTATTGCTTTAAAATTGAAAGAATTAATCACAAGCATAGATTTGTAGAAGACCGAACAAACATCTCCGCCACCGCTTTCTCCAGAGGCGTGATGACGTCAGCACAAGCTCCGCTCCGACATGCTTCATCACATCAGACATTCTCAGGGGGCCAACAAGTAATTTCTGCTAAAGTGGCAATACCAAGGACCAAGGGTGTACTTACAGTCAGGTCCATAAATTTTGGGACATCGACACAACTCTAACATTTTTGGCTCTATACACCACAATGGATTTGAAATGAAATGAACAAGATATGCTTTAACTGCAGACTGTCAGCTTTAATTTGAGGGTATTTACATCCAAATCAGGTGAACGGTGTAGGAATTACAACAGTTTGCATATGTGCCTCCCACTTGTTAAGGGACCAAACATAATGGGACAATTGGCTTCTCAGCTGTTCCATGGACAGGTGTGTATTATTCCCTCATTATCCCAATTACAATGAGCAGATAAAAGGTCCAGAGTTCATTTCAAGTGTGCTATTTGCATTTGGAATCTGTTGCTGTCAACTCTCAAGATGAGATCCAAAGAGCTGTCACTATCAGTGAAGCCATCATTAGGCTGAAAAAACAAAACAAACCCATCAGAGAGATAGCAAAAACATGAGGCGTGGCCAAAACAACTGTTTGGAACATTCTTAAAAAGAAGGAACGCACCGGTGAGCTCAGCAACACCAAAAGACCCGGAAGACCACGGAAAACAACTGTGGTGGATGACCGAAGAATTCTTTCCCTGGTGAAGAAAACACCCTTCACAACAGTTGGCCGGATCAAGAACACCCTCCAGGAGGTAGGTGTATGTGTGTCAAAGTCACCAATCAAGAGAAGACTTCACCAGAGTGAATACAGAGGGTTCACCACAAGATGGAAACCATTGGTGAGCCTCAAAAACAGGAAGGCCAGATTAGAGTTTGCCAAACGACATGTAAAAAAGCCTTCACAGTTCTGGAACAACATCCTATGGACAGAGGAGGCCGACATCAACTTGTACCAGAGTGATGGGAAAGAAGAGTATGGAGAAGGAACTGCTCATGATCCGTCGCATACCACCTCATCAGTGATCATGGTGGTGGTAGTGTCATGGCGTGGGCATGTATGGCTGCCAATGGAACTGCTTCTCTTGTATTTATTGATGATGTGACGGCTGACAGAAGCAGCCGGATGAATTGTGAAGTGTTTCGGGAATATTATCTGCTCATATTCAGCCAAATGCTTCACAACTCATTGGACGCTTCACAGTGCAGATGGACAATGACCCAAAGCAGACTGCAAAAGCAACCAAAGAAGTGGAATGTTCTGCAATGGCCAAGTCCATCACCTGACCTGAATCCGATTGAGCATTTCACTCGCTGAAGACAAAACTGAAGGGAAAATGCCCCAAGAACAAGCAGGAACTGAAGACAGTTGCAGTAGAGGCCTGGCAGAGCATCACCAGGGATGAAACCCAGCGTCTGGTGATGTCTATGCGTTCCACACTTCAGGCTGTCATTGACTGCAAAGGATTTGTAACCAAGTATTAAAAAGTGAAAGTTTGATTTATGATTATTATTCTGTCCCATTACTTTTGATCCCTTAACAAGTGGGAGGCACATATTCAAACTGTTGTAATTCCTACACCGTTCACCTGATTGGATGTAAATACCCTCAAAGCTGACAGTCTGCAGTTAAAGCACATCTTGTTCATTTCATTTCAAACCCATTGTGGTGTATAGAGCCAAAAATGTTAGAATTGTGTCGATGTCCCAATATTTATGGACCTGACTGTACTTTTTCCACATTACGCCATTATATCTGTTGATATTGTTATTGAATAAATAATAGAAAAAGCAAATTTCTCCAGTGTTCTTGTTCAAGTATATCACGTTATATCTGAAGGCACTGTATGAATAAAGATCCAATCTTTACCTACTCAAATTTATTACAAAAAGTCAACAAAAGGGTGCACTTATGTTTTCACATGACCATAACTGTAGGCTATCCAGGATAGTGAAACATTTTCATAAAACATGTACAGTGTGTGTGTAGAGGTACACAGTATATATAACATAGGCTCGGGGTCGTTATATTCCTTGGCTCACATTTGATATGGAATGGACGTATATTAGAAGTCCTGCATAATGTTACATCTTGTGATAAGTTATTACAGGTGTAGCACTACCCTCTTAAGAGTTGCTGAAGATTTGGGTCCCCCTATAGTCCTGCACAGCCAGGCAACACACATGTTCTCAGACTTGCATTCTGGAGACAGTAAACGGTCCTTGAGCTTGTTTATTTTTAGTTTTATTAGGGGTATTGAGCTTGGATGGTGTAAGGGGTGTATGGGAAGCCCAAGGAACAGCGAACAAACTCCTTAGCAAATATCTACGAGTCCATAGAAGGGTTTCTCTTCTTGGAGAGTTCTCCAGCCTCTCCTAGTATAAATCCTCCTCTTATCCAGCTGCCTGAGGGAATCCTTGGGAAAGGGGATCCAGTGCCTGCCACAGTAAGTTGAACAGCCTCGGGTATGGAGCTAATCAAGTTTCCCACTAGAGTGCTCTTTTCCCCTTAACTGGCCCAGGGGGTGTAGGATTACTTACTCCCGTCTCTCACTCCTGTGAGCTGGTGTGGGTAGGTGGCTGTCTTCAGGCCTTCTGCTGGGCTTGCTTCTTTCCTGGCTCTACAGGTGGCCCTTGCCAGGGACGTATTTACCACAAGGCATTTGTCTACAGCAGCATTTTTCAGGGGGCGCAGCGCCACCCCCTGGAAGAAGAGACAGAAGAAGGGACACAAGCAGCATGAGAACCAGGTGGGAACCGAGAGAGACTGCGGACTGCTTGATGGTGTATGTAGAGCTCGACTCTCTTTCCCGGGGATGTCTGGAGCTGTGAAAGTGAGTGTCTTCTCTCTCTTGCCGAGGGTTGGGCGTCTGGTGTATGAGGGGTGATGGTAGTAAACGGCTCTCTTGAGTGGGGGGACAGGGGTGTTATTGGTCAATGTCAGTCTTTCTCCACTGTGTTGGGGGGTGTTAGCTTGGTGCCAAGCTCTCTCTGCAGGGGAGGGGGGTGGGCAATTTTTGTGTTGCCTAGGGCAGCACCAAACCTACATACACCATTGGCCCTCGCTCTGGGGTGCGGTAAGGCTGAGCGATTCTCCTTTCCAGTTTCCTGCCTGTAGTTAGGTTCTTCCCACTGGGCCCCTTCCCAGGCTCCTGCATCTCAGCCTTCCTCACATCTTCCACCTGAACTCTCCTGCTACTGAGCAGGTTCAATAGTTGAGGGCTGCTCTGGTCCCATGCCAAGTCTCCTGCTTGGGGATTGGCCAGAGTCATTTGAGCATGCAGACCAGCCCCTCCTCACCTCTGCCCACTGCTTCTAGAATCTTTTCCAAGATTCTGGAGCTGAGGGAGGTATCAAGGTACTGATCTGCAGAGCCTCTCAGCCCTGACCTGAATTTGACCCAGCTGACTATCGCCCAGGATGCTACTCAGCCTTTCTGTCTGTAAAAATAATCAGCTAGCTCCCCCCTAGCTATCTAGGAGGGCGCTACACAGGATATAGATACAGTATTTGAGGTCTCCTACCTTTTAAAAAATCTAATACTGTATTTTTGCACATTTTAGTCATGCCTGTAGTTCTGCACCAAACCCCCAAGACCCCATGGTACATATTGTCCACTGATAGTCATGAAGGTAGTTCCTACACATCAATACTTTCTGAGAGCTCAGAGATAAGATGATAGAATGCCACCTACTGACTTTCTTACAGAGTTTCTGTTTTGTTGCACATCTAGTGAGGTCCTGAATCTTCACCCTCCTTGCCTCTCCTCTTCCGCACAGAGTAGTCCATCTAATGCAAACCATGTGTGGTCCTCAGTGGTTTAGGGATTTAAAGCTGAACTCCAGGTATGGATTTTATTAAATAGCTCTGTTGGTTGAGTTTGGATCAATGGAAGTATGCATGTGCCATACCTGAGGAATTGCTGTGGGAGTGGAGAATTACTGTAGTATTCTTCACTGCTACAGTGATCCCCGATGTCTTCCAGGTCCCTTGGCAAGCTGCCCAGTTGTGTAGTAACCACAGGGGGTTGCCAGCTCAGCATGGATGCTATCACAGAGCACCTTGCATTTTTCCGCACTCCTCCACCTGGGTTTGAGGAAGACTCTGCCATCTTCACCGGGGGGAAGAGTTAGGCAGAGCAAGGTGTTGCCTCGACATCGCCTGCGGGCCCCGGCCAAGCCGTGTCAGGCTTTTCCCAACCTTGGGAAGTAGAGGAGCACACTGAGCACGCCCTTAGAAACGTTGCAGTATCCCAGGCAAACTACACTGCTGCTTCAGGCTCACCATCCCACAGCTTGCACATGCTGTGCTCTTTCTATTGTCTGCTGGTTTGGAACACACAGGTGCCGGTGATTTGACAGTTACCGGGTGACTTTACACCCAGGGGCTCCTGCAGTCCCCCTGGCCTCTTCTGTGGACTTTCCCCAGCTCAGTCCTCTTGTTCCGCCACTAGAGGAACACTGAAAAACCACACAGCAGGGATGGATGAATCAGAGGAAACAGACAACCAGCCCTTTGTGACAGGCTTGTGTACATTGGGGAAATGTGAGTTTAATGGACTAATTTATGTTTTGTCCTTAATAAAAAGACGTTTTTACACTAGGGGAGCGCTTTCCTTGTTTTTTTCTCTTCTCTTGTCTTAGTGAATAGGCCAACTATGAAATTCAAAAAATTGTGTCTTCTCTTGGAGGCCCCCCACCACACCCTTTTCACTGTATACAAATCTGTTGTAATTCATACCCAAGCAGGGGCGGACTGACAACTCATGGGGCCCCCGGGCAATAGGAGATCGTGGGGCCCCTGTGTCCTTGCCCAAACTCAAAAAAGCCTATGAAAAAGGTACCAGGGGTATCTCATGGGGCCCCCTACTGACCCCAGGCCCTCGGGCAGTGCCCGAGTTTCCAAATGGTCAGTCCGCCCCTGTACCCATGGGACCCTCCCTTCTTTACCAAAATATGGTCTACAGACCTGAGCTATGGGATTTCCCCTGGGGACTGGCACACAGCTTTACACTCACCCATAAATCCTCTATTTCTTGGTATGCCCAAGAGAAGAACCTACAAACTGCTCTCCGGGTGACATAGGGACCCAGTCTCTCTCCACCGTATATTTCCTATGACTTGAGATAGTTGCTGGTGTCATAATGGCAAGGGGATGTATTTGCACGTACGGTAGTGTGACTTGATCCAACCTTTTTGGAAAAAGATATTTAAGATATACGATGAAATCTACGATGTGTCTCTATCCCCGTTGCCTACCATGGCCTTGTTGTCTATATTACTGGGATCTGTCAGGCAAGCTTATTGCAAATTTTTTTTCTGCTGCCCGGCAGCTTACATCCAGGTTCTGGAAGTCTTCTTCTACACCTTTCTTGACTCTTTGGGTGAACATCGTAAATTACACCATGCTGATGGAGGAAATGCTGACATGAGGGATGGATGCCTAGGACAAATTCACCACTCTGTGGCACATGAGGTACAGTACATATGGCTGTATTCCTCTGACAAACTGAAAAACCTGATTTTTACTTAATTCTTCATCAGTTTGGTTCCTCCGGGATCTCCTCCCTTCGCCCCTCCTCTTGTGCTGAAGGTTGGACATCACTCCCCTGAAAGCACTTCAACTTGCCTCTCTTGATGGGTTTTGATATATTTGTTCTCTTTTTTTTTATGCATATTCATATGAAGCTTATTCTCCTGAAGTTTAGCTCCATTCTCTCTCTTTGCTTCCCTTCTCCCTCCTTCCCTCCTCAATCTCCCCCCTTTCTTCTTTATTCTGTTGTTTGATGTGATGATGTTTTCTTCCTTTGGTCACCTGTGTCCCTTGGCCCATTACTTGTTTATGCACCAAGATGGCATATATACCCAATGTGATCAACAGGGGCCCCTCTACTTCCCAGGACGTTTCTGTACGCTCTGGTCATCATTTGACTCTTTTACCGATACAAATGCTGCCATACTCTTGTGTTGTAGAGTCATTGCCCTTTTTCTTGTTTTGAAAATGCAAATACATTTATATTCAATCTAATACACCGACTTCCAGCTTCAACGGGGATCCCATACGTTTGGCACATACATACATTGGTCCAAGCTGGACCAATTTACCTATGTACAAATTGCCATACCTGGAAAACAGCTTTAGGTTTCAAAGTGCCATAATCTTTTACTGGATTTAATCAGTTGTGACCCTCAGCAGACATAATGTGGCCCCCTTGAAGATTTAGTCACAGTTCGACCTACGTACAGCCATCTATATCATTACAGAGATTAATATTTTGTTACCTTATATGTTTACTATAATGAAGAAACCTGAACTGAATAGAACTTACCTTTGCATCTTCAATATTTCCTTGTTTTATATTGATGTTCAACCCTTCCTTGGTGGTCACCATTTGATTGTTGGCTTTGTTCATAATTTCCTCCTTCTTCTTCTTCTTCTGGTTTTTCATGCCATGTTTCCAAGGAACCTGGACATGTTTTCCTTTAAACTCTTCATTCACTATTTCAGTGATAGTCTTTAGAGTGCCTTCATCACTGTCTACGAGATGGATGCTTTTGATGGTGTTGAAGCCTTCTTGGCTTTCTGTGTATGATTTTATTGATTTTACGATGTTTTGGGCACACAGATCCAAAGGACACCCAGAAGTAATGAAATCACCAACGGAAAGTGCAACATAGCTTTGACCATTATCTGCAGCCATCTTCAAGCTGTTGGTTATCACTTTCCGTAGAAGACGCTCACATTTTGAATTTTCTTTTTTATCCAGTTTGGGAGCAATTGCATGAATTACCTTCTTCCATGATAAATTGCTCACATCTGTTATGACACACTCTCCCGGCTCCAGCTCTCCTTCCTTTTGAACAATGCGTTCACATTCTTTCTGAAGACTGGGTCCTGCTGCTTTCACCAAAGCCAGTGCTGGCTCCCCAGTTGGCTTTAAATTCTTATTTGAGGCAATTATGATGACATCAGCATTGTGTTGGCACAGATCACCTTTATATATAACCATTGTGGCTCCATTCTGGAGGCTGACTTGGCAATGGACCTCATTTCGATTGGAAATTCTGTCATCGACCTCCTTCTGTAGTTGTATCACACATTTGTGCTTGTTCCATACTGTAGTAACATACATATCTTCATTTTCAAAAAAGGATTTTTTGACCCCGGGTTTATCAATGTATAAGGTGTAAAAATACATTTTGGAAATCATTTTTATTATGCTGGTTTCTGCCTCCTCTACATAGAACTTTGGGCCAGAGAAGGAAATTAAGTTCTGTTTCTTCACAACCTTCACATTCCGTATTATTTCATTCCATTCCTGCTTCTTTTTTTCCTCCATAAATTGCAACACCGCCACTGACTTCAGCTTGATGTCCTTCTCCACCAAAGTGTTCTTTTCTACAAAGTCATGGATCTGCTGGTAGGTTTCTTCTGCAGGTGAGGATAGACCAGTGATCACCACCTCAGCTCCATCCCTCACAGGGAACTCCTCTATGGAAACCTTCATCCTATCAATATTAAACATCGCCTTTAGGAAGCTCTTCAGATTTCCCCACTCCGGACTCTGAGTGACACTTTTATCCTCAACAGAAATCTTCTTACAGACCAATTCCTTCTTCATGGTTTCTTCACCATTTCTCAGATCTTTATCGGAGTAACCAGTTAGCCTGACTTCATTATCTTTCACCTGAAAAGCTGCTTTTATGTTGTTTTTCATAAGAAGACTACATGACAATTCTTCATTGTCCACTGCCTTCAGAAACTTGATGATGTGTGGATCGAGGTGAATGGATTTGTACTTTAGGCTTTGCATAATATTGAGAATTTCACATTTAGCAGTGAGAACTTCATCTCTTGGTCCGTAAAGTTTAACTCCCTTAGAAGTTCCATCATAACTAATCATCACATTTGGACAATCTTTCAGGATGTTTTTCTCCAGACCATGTGCAAACATTAATTTATAAGCTTCGGGTTCAAGAGGCACCTCATTTTCCACTCTGCTCAGTTGTCTAGTGGTTTCTTCTACCAGTTTTCTGAACATTGGCTCAATCTTTGTAACATCTTCTAAAATACCCACAATGAAAGCCTTCTCTGCAACTAAGTCGGGTTTTATGAGGACTCCATCATATGATGAGCTAGACATCTTTTCTTTGATGGCTTCCCACACTGGTGGCTTCAGGTCACACTCTGCAGCCTTATACTTAGAAATAAAAGATTTAAACTTTTTGTGGACGTTATCACTCCATGTTGGAACTATCTTTGCCAAGGTTCGGAGATGAATGGAGAGGTTTCTGGGTAAAGACAGTTTGATGACAGGAGTGGGGTGGTCTACATTTGGCCAAGTGATATCACAGTAAACATCTGACATTTCTTTTTCAACTTTTAGTTTTATCTGTTTATCCTTCAAAATCAATGCCAGTATATGTGGGCTGATGGGGATTTCTACTGAATCAGGTATTTCCATAAGAGGGCCTTCCTTCCCATACAAGCAATGACCAATGGATGGGTAATATGGATACACGGATATTGGCTTTTTGTTTAGCACATGCTGCTTTGTCATCACCGTCCTCAGAACTGCAATAAAAACAAATAAAATGCTTGTTAGAGGATAAGAGAGGCAGCAATAATCAGGGATACATCAGAAGTAGTGTTAGCCCTCTTGGCAACACATAGAATACGATTATTATTTCATATCAGTCATTCTCAACTAGGGCTCCTTGAGGGGCTGCTAGGGGTTCCTTGAACTTTGGCTGATTAAACTCACATTCCATGATGCCTGCCTAATTCTGGGTCCAACGCCACCTGACGGATCCAGCTTCATGACGCCAATGATATTTTTTGCTGTCTGAAAGGGTGTTAACCAAAGTAAGGGGCTTTTTGCCCCCCTGACCATCAATGAATTGGTTTTAGCAGTGGTTCTTCAAGACCTGAAAATTAATTCAAGGGTTTCTCTGGAGCAGAAAGGTTGAGAACGACTGCTCTATAGTAGGGGTCTCCAAACTGCGGCTCTTTGCTTGCTTCTATCCAGTCCTTGGGGCAATATTTCATCCATTGGTACCAATAATGGGGCATAATTCCCCCCACTGTCACCAATGAAGGGGCACAATTCCTCCCAATGACACCAACAATGGGGCACAATTCCTCCCAACAACACCAATGATGGGGTGCAAAGGCACCAATGATGGGGCATTGTTTACTCTCACTGATGCCAGGACATTTTCTACTCCTGATGGCCACAGTCTGGCCCCCCTAAAGTCTGAAGGACAGAAAACTGGACTTTTTCTTAGAAAGCTTGGAGACCCGGCTCTATAGTATCATTTTTGTAGCAAAACAAGCTGAAAATGAAGAAGGTGGAAAATATCGGCTTGTTTGTATTGGTGAAGCTTTTAGTAAAGTTTTGGAATAGTAATACAAAGTGTAATACAATGAAGCCTCTCCGTTGTCTCTCTAGCCTTTACCATAGCACTTCTGGGAGGTTAGGCTACTAGAGATTTAGGTGTCCTTTGCAGTGATGTTCTGGGGAAGTTAAAGAGAAAAGAAACATAAAGTACAGCTATGGCTCCTCAATAAAGAATGTGCTCAGCACTTAAATATACAGTAAGTAGGTGGAACTCTGTGGCCCTCTGTGGCCCTTGCTGCCAGTGCTTGATTTCTTGCAGAGCATGACCAGTGCCGGGACATGGTCATCCAGTGCCCAGGGCAAAGACGCCAAAATGCACCCCCTCCCCCCCTTTCATGATGTACAAGCTTAGGGGATCCGACGCACAGCTGTCAATTGTCAAAATCGCTGTGCAGCTCCTGATCAGGTTTTGCATCGACCTGGAAGTGCGCAGTTTTTCGCAATGCGGTCCCACCACAAGAGGTAGGAAGGAGTGGGAGAGAGAACACAGCCCGTGCTGCCTCTTGGCTCTCCCTTTGCCACTCCCAGCGCTGGGCTGACAGGAGTGATGATGCCGCTGTCACTACTCCTGTCAGCCTTGTAACAGAAGGAAGGCACCCCCATCCCTACAGCAAACCATTGCGCCCAGAGCAGCCGCCCCTCCCGCCCACCCCTTGTCCTGGCCCTGAGCGTGACAATATACAGTATCAAGTCTGCCCCTTCCTTCCCCAGACATTACCATCCCCCACCCCCAGCACCCTCAATGTCTATCCCTCTCACCTCCTGCATTGTGAAATGTGACCAGCGCGGCTCTTTCATCCGATAACATCTCCACATCTTCTACACTCCCTCCTCCATTCCTTGCGCTCTCGAAGTAAAGTGTGACCATGTCCTCCGGGGTATTGGGGGGGATCCCCTCCACTCGGACACTTCTGGTTTCTTCCAGACTCCTCGCTGTTAGTTTATGCTGTTTTACTCTTGAGAATTTTTCAATGAAATCTGCAATATCTGTGAATAGAGACATCACATCCCAGTGAATACGTAGATACACGTATATTCCCAGCCCAGCCCTAGTATTCTGGCATTTGCTTAAAGATCATGGAACTATTGGGTTACATTTATGTGCTAATTCCCTCTAGTGTTCTCTAGAATTGTTACATTGTATCTCTCATTACAAAGATGTATGTATTTCCTTTGCTCCCCAGCTCCATCTAATGACCATAATGTGGTAGTTTACTGTCCATAATAAAACAACATTTATGCAGGAGCTTTTTGATCATGTGACATCCGGTCACATGATCAGAAACCCCACCTGTGTATGTAATGGGGAGATGTACTGACTATGTTTTGTATTCTATTTTGTCCTGATGTGCATTTTTACATTTCGCTCAGTTTCTCCATCTAGCCTGAGGGCCAGTGCACACCAAACCACAGTGTGTGGGGGCCAATGAATTGTTAATGGGGCCCCAAATGCATCTCACAAATGCAGTGTATTATGGTACAGTAGTTCCATGCAATTTGGTGCAGTGCGTGCTGAACAAGTACAGTTGTGTTGAAAATACTAGCCGTCAGACATCACTAACCGGATCAATCACTGTTTTTGGTGGAGATGATATTCCTACATGGCAGATAATTTCCTAGCAGGTGTAGTAGAGTCATAGAAATCCAACAGACCCGACAGTCATGACATGCATGCTGCTGATTCTGTGTCATTGAATCACTCATTGAAAGGGGCGTGTTCAAAATAATAGCCGTGTGGAGTTCTATTAGTGAGGTCATTCATTCTTTGATAAACAGGTGGCAATTATTGCCCTTATTTAAGGAAGGAAGGCAGCAAATGTTGGACATGCTGTTTACAGTGCATTTCTCTCTGAAATTCTGAGGAAAATGGGTCGTTCCAGACATTGTTCAGAAGAACAGCGTACTTTGATTAAATAGTTGATTGGAGGGGAAAACATATAAAGAAGTGCAGAAAATGATCGGCTGCTCAGCTAAAATGATGGCAAATGCTTTAAAATGGCAACCAAAACCTGAAAGACGCGGAAGAAAGCGAAAAACTACCATTGGAATGGATAGAAGAATAGCCAAAATGGGGCGGACTCAGCCAACAATCAGCTCCAGGAAGATGAAAGAAGGTGTGACGTTCCCTGTGAGGACTCAGCCAACAATCAGCTCCAGGAAGATGAAAGAAGGTGTGACGTTCCCTGTGAGGACTGTTACAATTAGAAGACGCCGATGTGAAGCCAAGCTATCTGCAAGAAGTCCCTGCAAAGTCCCACTGTTGGGAAAAAGACGTGTGCTGAAGAGGTTACAATCTGCCAAAGAGCACATTGACCGGCCTAAAGAGAAATGGCCCAACATTTTGTGGACTGATGAAAGTAAGATTGTTCTTTTTGGGTCTAGTGGGCGGAGACAGTTTGTCAGACGACCCCCAAACACTGAATTCAAGCCACAGTACACTGTGAGGACCGTGAAGCATGGTGGTGCAAGCATCATGATATGGGGATGTTTCTCATACTACGGTGTTGGGCCTATTTATCGCATACCAGGGATCATGGATCAGTTTGAATCCATCAGAATACTTGAAGAGGTCATGCTGCCTTATGCTGAAGAGGGAATGCCCTTGAAATGGGGGTTCCAACAAGACAACGACCCCAAACACACCAGTAAAGGTGCAACATCTTGGTTCCAGACCAACAAGATGGACGTTATGGAGTGGCCAGCCCAACCCCCGGATCTTCATCCAATAGAAAACTTGTGGGGTGACATCAAAAATGCCGTTTCTGAGGCAAAACCAAGAAATAGAGAAGAACTGTGGAATGTGGTCCAATCATCCTGGGCTGGAATACCTGATCACAGGGGCCAGAAGTTGGGGGACTCCATGCAACACAGATGTACAGCAGTTCTCAGAAACAGTGCGACTACAACCAAATATTCATGAAGTCATTCAAAGGAAAGCAAAATCTTCAAACATTTCTCAGTTTATATAGTGAATGTTGGAGTTTGTAAAGAAGAATACAAACACTGAGATTTTTTTGAACGTCTAATATTCACTTTTCTTCCATTTTTTTTAGAGGAACAACACAAATTGATGTATTTTTCTTCATGTTGTGATTTGGAATAGAATGTGTCGTGTTCCCAATGCATTTGTGTGGATGGAAATAAAAGCTATTAGAAGGATTTTCGGCTTTAGACACTTTTTTCAACACACTGATATTATTTTGAACACCACTGTAGGTCTTGCAGTACTTTTTCCACATTCCAGTGCATTTTGTAGCTCATTCAAATGAATGGGCTGCAAAACTGGACCACATGGGAACATGAAGGAAACACACGGGAAGGAGCGCGTTCCGGTACGAATCGGCCCTGAAAGTTGCTGTCTGAAGCCTCAGAGAGGTCCCATTACTGGACCTGATGGGCATCATAAAGTGGATAAAAGCCATCACCCTCCCATCTATATACATGCATGCCTCCTGCCTGGTTTGGTACTGATTGGATGTCGGTGGTAGCGATACGTCAATAGTGGTTCCCAATCTGTGGAGTGCAGTTCATATGTGCAATTATTCTATTTATTTTACCCCCATAATGCTGCAAACATCGGCCGCACAAGGTAAGGCCTGTTAGGGTTGGGCGCCTTGACAAGACTGTCTAGCATGGTAAAGAATTAGTGAGCAGTTCACAGGAGGGTCCTTCTCCAAATGTTGGCCCTGCAACTTCCCTCACATCAAGTCACTGATTAATGTAAAACGGAGGAAAAAGAGAAATATTTCCACAGCCCAAACCAACCAATCACATGTCATCTTCTGCTCTCTAAGAAGAACTCTAAAATAAAACATGGAATTTGATTCGTTGTTATGGAGTTGTTCATAAATCGTTGTGTTTGTTGGGTTTCTGACCTATATCACATGTGAAGGTGATGACGGCAGATTGGATCTCCGGAATCCTCTCTATGTAGAAGTCCGTGTCCATGGATCTGCGGCTGATATTCTCCACCAGGAGCTTTAACATCTGAGGAGTGTGTCTGTCCTGGATGTTCTCAATCAGAACCAGAGGGGACGAGTGGCTGGGTGACACCTCTTCTTTCTCTGGAGTTGGTTTCCCTGTAAAAATTGGAAGGAATTATAAAACTGCATTAAACATGGACATATTACTGCTCTGTCCCAACTATCTCCAACCATCCATAGTTATCCTTCCCATTATGTACATATAAAGCTCAGCCATGGGTCGTGGTAACGTCCTCCTTCCTCCTCCAGAACATACTCAGCTTTGTCTGTGTTTCCCATGACAACAGTTGGCAGTTTATTTTATTTTTCTGGAAGTACATTTTCTACCTGTCATTTGTGGAACCCATTGAAATGTTATTACTTGTAATACATTAAAATGGACATTGGATGATGGTGGCCTGCCATTCAGGGTCACTCACATGGACAGAACATCCCTCTGGGACTAGTATGCTAAATAACAGGACTCGGCTGGTGAGCAGGGCAGTCAGGGACTACATTTCCCAGGAAGGGTAGCGTGTGGGCGGGGCATATAAATATCAAAAGCCCGGGAGATTGGTCAGGAGAGTGCGGGGAGAGATGGAAGGAGAAGGAGGTGTGCTGACGCCTGAGGTGCTGAACTAGGCTGCAGAGCCAGGGTTGGAGAGAGAGGAAGAGCGGAAAGAGTCTACTGACCACCCAATAGGCCAATCTGACAGCAGGAGACCAGACGGGAGAGCCAGAGAGTTTATGGACTGACCCCGTTTGCAGAGAAATGTAGACCGCTACAATCTGCCCGACTACTCTGACCGGGTGAGGGACCCATGCACCCACTAACAGAGTGAATACTAACAGTTTGCCACCTCAGCTATCTACCTGCACATAGTTGTGAACATTACATATATCCCTTCAGGTTGTGGCCTAGTTCTCCCAGCCGCCATTGTTGGGACACATCTGCATTACAGTTTATTCCTACAAGCTGACCGCAGGACATACAGTTGCAGGCCAGGATACAGCAGTTCCAACTGAACATCAAGTTTCCCTTTTTCATCAAAGCAGGATTCCTACTACCATTCCTTTGCCTTTGATATTCAGAGGGAGTTGTCTTTTGTCCATTGACAGGTATGCCAATTGTTGCTATTCATTACTTCTAGCCTGCTCTGTGTTTAGTGCTTTAAAGTGGGACCCCACCCTAATTTGCTACCATCAAGAGGAAAAGTGTTAAATCTCCTTTGTTCCCTCACTGTCTTTGTGTTGCCATCCTAAGGAACTATATTCCACACCTCAACTCAACTTCATACCAACTGGGCCCCAAGGAGTGCGCAGAAGACACTGTAGTGTTCTTAAAGGGACAGTGCTCAATTTCAAATGAGAATTCTCTTTCCTTCACATCTAATCCTTGTCATCTAGTTCTGAGGACCCTCAGTGAGCTTACCTGTTTCTTATTGGTTGGGCTTTCAACAAGAGGTCCAGATTGACAGGGAACCCAAAAATGACTAAGCAACCCTTGAGGGGGTAGTTCTACATTTGTTACCCCAACCCGCTTCCCACCACCCTGGCCGTATGTGGACAGCTCAGAAATATTGCCCATTTGCTTGAAATTTGCAGATATTGAAGGGCACCTCAATAGTCCTCAATACTTACCTGCCTCCTCCTTGTATTGTATGAGGATCCCCTCCAGTCTTCAGTACTTACCTGCCTCCTCCTTGTATTGTATGAGGATCCCCTCCAATCCTCAGTACTTACCTGCCCCCTCCTTGTATTGTATGAGGATCCCCTCCAGTCCTCAGTACTTACCTGCCCCCTCCTTGTATTGTATGAGGATCTCCTCCAGTCCTCAGTACTTACCTGCCTCCTCCTTGTAGTGTATGAGGATCCCCTCCAGTCCTCAGTACTTACCTGCCTCCTCCTTGTAGTGTATGAGGATCCCCTCCAGTCCTCAGTACTTACCTGCCTCCTCCTTGTAGTGTATGAGGATCCCCCTCCAGTCCTCAGTACTTACCTACCCCCTCCTTGTAGTGTATGAGGATCCCCTCCAGTCCTCAGTACTTACCTACCCCCTCCTTGTAGTGTATGAGGATCCCCTCCAGTCTTCAGTACTTACCTGCCTCCTCTTGTAGTGTATGAGGATCCTCCTCCAGTCCTCAGTACTTACCTACCCCCTCCTTGTAGTGTATGAGGATCCCCTCCAGTCCTCAGTACTTACCTGCCTCCTCCTTGTAGTGTATGAGGATCCCCTCCAGTCCTCTGTTCTTACCTGCCTCCTCCTTGTAGTGTATGAGGATCCCCCTCCAGTCCTCAGTACTTACCTGCCTCCTCCTTGTAGTGTATGAGGATCCCCTCCAGTCCTCAGTACTTACCTGCCTCCTCCTTGTAGTGTATGAGGATCCCCCTCCAGTCCTTGGTACCCACCTGTCTCCTCCTTCTAGTAGTATATTATAATGCCCCCACCCCAGTACCTACCTGAGCTAGACAACTTTTCTTTGATGGCTTCCCACACTGGTGGCTTCAGGTCACACTCTGCAGCCTTATACTTAGAAATAATAGGTTCAAACTTTTTGTGGACGTTATCGCTCCATGTTGGAACTATCTTTGCCAAGGTTCGGAGATGACTGGAGAGGTTCCTGGGTAAAGACAGTTTGATGACAGGAGTGGGGTGGTCTACATTTGGCCAAGTGATATCACAGTAAACATCGGACATTTCTTTTTCAGCATTTAGTTTTATCTGTTCATCCTTCAAAATGAATGCCAGTATATGTGGGCTGATGGGGATTTCTACTGAATCAGGTATTTCCACATGAGGGCCTTCCTTCCCATACAAGCAATGACCAATGGATGGGTAATATGGGTACACGGATATTGTCTTTTTGTTTAGCACATGCTGCTTTGTCATCACCGTCCTCAGAACTGCAATAAAAAGAAATAAAATACTTGTTAGAGGATAAGAGAGGCAGCAATAATCAGGGATACATCAGAAGTAGTGTTAGCCCTCTTGGCAACACATATAATACGATTATTATTTCATATCAGTCATTCTCAACTAGGGCTCCTGGAGAGGCTGCTAGGGGATCCTTGAGAGGCTGCTAGGGGCTCCTGGAGAGGCTGCTAGGGGCTCCTGGAGAGGCTGCTAGGGGTTCCTTGAGAGGCTGCTAGGGGCTCCTGGAGAGGCTGCTAGGGGTTCCTTGAACTTTGGCTGATTAAACTCACATTCCATGATGCCTGCCTAGTTCCGGGTCCAACGCCACCTGACAGAGCCAGCTCCATTACGCCAATGATATTTTTTGCTGTCTGAAAGGGTGTCAACCAAAGTAAGGGGCTTTTTGCCCCCTGGCCATCAATGAATTGGTTTTAGCAGTGGTTCTTCAAGACCTGAAAATTAATTCAAGGGTTTCTCTGGAGCAGAAAGGTTGAGAATGACTGCTCTATAGTAGGGGTCTCCAAACTGCGTCTCTTTGCTTGCTTTTATCCAGTCCTTGGGGCAATATTTCACCCATTGGAACCAATAATGGGGCACTATTCCTCCCACTGACACTAATGATGGGGCACTATTCCTCCCACTGACACCAATGATGGGGCACTATTCCTCCCACTGATACCAATGATGGGGCACTATTCCTCCCACTGACACCAATGATGGGACACTATTCCTCCCACTGATACCAACAATGGGGCACTATTCCTCCCACTGACACCAATGATGGGGCACTATTCCTCCCACTGACACCAATGATGGGCGCAGTGGCACCGATGATGGGGCATTGTTTACTCTCACTGATGCCGGCACATTTACTACTCCTGATGGCCACAGTCTGGCCCTCCTAAAGTCTGAAGGACAGCAAACTGGCCCTTTGCTTAGAAAGCTTGGAGACCCGGCTCTATAGTATCATTTTTGTAGCAAACCAAGCTGAAAATGAAGAAGGTGGAAAATATAGGCTTTTTTGTATTTGTAACGTAACGGGCATGTAAGATTTGAGTGAATAAAGATTTGATCAGTGGAAATATGGAATCAGCCATGACAGGTGAGTAATTAGATGAGGCCACGCCCTTTCATTGCAAAGGTGTGTGCAGGAACAGTCTGGTAATTAAGGATGTACATTGGGCCCCTGGGCAGTAGGGAAATGAATAGATGTACAAATAATGGTCATCCATGGGTCTGGGATACAGATGTGTATGTATACACAATTACTCCATAGGCCTTACAGACAGTAGTCATCAATTAGTGTTAATTAGTCTAAAGCCCCGCCTCCTGGAGGTGACACCTTTGTGTTAATAAGATTACCACCTGCTGGGAAAACCAGTTTGGAGCTAATGAGAGGAGACCGGACGGCTAGCTACTGTATGTGCATTCATCAACGGAGTATGTTTAATCTCTTATAAAAGCTGAAATATTAGTTGGAGAGATGAACATACTTCCTGTGCGCAGGGCCTGCTGTGCGCTACATTTGCATATAAGAATCATATTTGTGGCTTGGGGAGGAAGCCAGGAAAATGCAGGAAATGGTTATGTGGTGCTGGATCGCTACAGTCGAACAGTGTTTGGTACTGTTGCGATCGGGCTGACGCGCTGGTGTCGGAAATCCAATCCCCAACTTGTTGTTCAGGCCAGTCTTGGCGCAATTGAACTTGGGCAGGTCCATACACCGTACCTCTTGTGGGCAGGTCAGGACCAGCCCCCCCCCCCCCGGGTCAATTGGCCAAAGACTAATGTCCAGATCATCTCCTAATCCCAATAAATTGAGTACACGGACATCTGGACATCTGTGATCCGTACAGAGCTGGTTCAATTGACCAATGGATTGCTGATTTTCTGGCTTGCTCCAGCCGCAGGGTAAAGTGTTATTCTGTCTTTTTATTCCCTTTTATTTTATAGTAATTATTCATTTGTGTGTCTTCTTATATCTTTTGTATTTCTGTAACTTTTTATATTTTGTACATATTTTATGCTCCGCCCACTTTGGGAAATTAAATCTTAAAATTAATTAGTGAACTTCTGTGTATGTAAGCTCGGGCTCATATCTTCAGAGAGACTAGATCGGGGAGATTAGATTGGAGAGACTAGATCGGAGAGATTAGATTGGAGAGATTAGATTGTATTGTATTTTAGTGCCTTTAAAACGCTCGGTTAAGATCATTGCCAATCTGTATGCAATTTCTCTGCATGTGGGCAGATTGCATGCAGATTGTAAAAGGTAACAGAACGGCCAGACGTAGATCTGTGTGTGTGGGGTGTCTCAACAGACCATTCTGCGGATATACTGTTGGGTGGTGGCAGGCTACCTTTTGTGGTATGTCTGGTGTGGGGGGGTGTGGACAGTGGAAGGGTTATCACCACCGGGGTTCAAGCTAGGATAGCTGGAGGGATCCTAGAAGGGTGTGATTACTAAGCTGGTCCTCAACCCGAATCAGTGCACAAGGTTGTATGTAAGATTCGTATCTGCTAGTGTGTGGTCGACCAGCTGGATTGGAGTGGAGTCTCCATCTGCTGGTGGCCAGAGGTAGTGCGGGCTGTGAAAGTGTATCACGGCTGATCTTATATACGGTTTTAGATATTCAAGTGTAAGTCCCCTTTATTCCCTCTTTACCTCCCTGTCATGGCCGCACGTGCACATCTCGGTTAGCTAGTCGCTGTGGGCGTGGCGTGTGGGGGACCCGTGACAGGGTGATCTCTGACAGTATTGGTGAAGCTTTTAGTAAAGTTTTGGAATAGTAATACAAAGTGTAATACAATGAAGCCTCTCCGTTGTCTCTCTAGCCTTTACCATAGCACTTCTGGGAGGTTAGGCTACTAGAGATTTAGGTGTCCTTTGCAGTGATGTTCTGGGGAAGTTAAAGAGAAAAGAAACATAAAGTACAGCTATGGCTCCTCAATAAAGAATGTGCTCAGCACTTAAATATACAGTAAGTAGGTGGAACTCTGTGGCCCTCTGTGGCCCTTGCTGCCAGTGCTTGATTTCTTGCAGAGCATGACCAGTGCCGGGACATGGTCATCCAGTGCCGGGACATGGTCATCCAGTGCCGGGACATGGTCATCCAGTGCCGGGACATGGTCATCCAGTGCTGGGACATGGTCATCCAGTGCCGGGACATGGTCATCCAGTGCCCAGGGCAAAGATGCCAAAATGCACCCCCTCCCCCCTTTCATGATGTACAAGCTTAGGGGATCCAATACACAGCTGTCAATTGTCAAAATCGCTGTGCAGCTCCTGATCAGGTTTTGCATCGACCTGGAAGTGTGCAGTTTTTCGCGATGCGGTCCCACCACAAGAGGTAGGAAGGAGTGGGAGAGAGAACACAGCCATGCTGCCTCTTGGCTCTCCCTTTGCCACTCCCAGTGCTGGGCTGACAGGAGTGATGATGCCGCTGTCACTACTCCTGTCAGCCTTGTAACAGAAGGAAGGCATCCCCATCCCTACAGCAAACCATTGCGCCCAGAGCAGCCGCCCCTCCAGCCCACCCCTTGTCCTGGCCCTGAGTGTGATAATATACAGCATCAGGTCTACCCCTTCCTACCCCAGACATTACCATCCCCCACCCCCAGCACCCTCAATGTCTATCCCTCTCACCTCCTGCCTGGTGAAATGTGACCAGCGCGGCTCTTTCATCCGATAACATCTCCACATCTTCTACACTCCCTCCTCCGTTCCTTGCGCTCTCGAAGTAAAGTGTGAGCATGTCCTCCGGAGTATTGGGGGGGATCCCCTCCACTCGGACACTTCTGGTTTCTTCCAGACTCTTTGCTGTTAGTTTATGCTGTTTTACTCTTGGGCTGCTGGAGAATTTTTTAATGAAATCTGCAATATCTGTGAATAGAGACATCACATCCCAGTGAATACGTAGATACACGTATATTCCCAGCCCAGCCCTAGTATTCTGGCATTTGCTTAAAGATCATGGAACTATTGGGTTACATTTATGTGCTGATTCCCTCTAGTGTTCTCTAGAATTGTTACATTGTATCTCTTATTACAAAGATGTATGTATTTCCTTTGCTCCCCAGCTCCATCTAATGGCCATATTGTGGTAGTTTACTGTCCGTAATAAAATAACATTTATGCAGGAGCTTTTTGATCATGTGACATCTGGTCACATGATCAGAAACCCCGCCTCCCGGCATCTGAAACCCCCTGAAAGGGCTGGGAGGTGCCAGTGCCAAGGGTTTAAAAAAAAAGGGAAAAGTGTATGTATTGGGGAGATGTACTGACTATGTTTTGTATTCTATTTTGTCCTGATGTGCATTTTTACATTTCGCTCAGTTTCTCCATCTAGCCTGAGGGCCAGTGCACACCAAAATACAGTGTGTGGGGGCCAATGGATTGTTAATGGGGCCCCAAAAGCATCTCACAAATGCAGTGCATTATGGTACGGTAGTTGCATGCAATTTGGTGCAGTGCGTGCTGAACAACTAGCTCTTGCAGTACTTTTTCCACATTCCAGTGCATTTTGTAGCCCATTCTTATGAATGGGATGCAAAACTGGACCACATGGGAACATGTAGGAAACACACGGGAAGGAGCATGTTCCGGTACAAATCGGCCCTGAAAGTTGCTGTCTGAAGCCTCGGAGAGGTCCCATTACTGGGCCTGATGGGCATCATAAAATGGATAAAAGCCATCACCCTCCCATCTATATACATGCATGCCTCCTGCCTGGTTTGGTACTGATTGGATGTCGGTGGTAGCGATACGTCAATAGTGGTTCCCAATCTGTGGAGTCCAGTTCATATGTGCAATTATTCTATTTATTTTACCCCCATAATGGTGCAAACATCGGCCGCACAAGGTAAGGCCTGTTAGGGTTGGACGCCTTGACAAGACTGTCTAGCATGGTAAAGAATTAGTGAGCAGTTCACAGGAGGGTCCTTCTCCAAATGTTGGCCCTGCAACTTCCCTCACATCAAGTCACTGATTAATGTAAAATGGAGGAAAAAGAGAAATATTTCCACAGCCCAAACCAACCAATCACATGTCATCTTCTGCTCTCTAAGAAGAACTCTAAGATAAAACATGGAATTTGATTCGTTGTTATGGAGTTGTTCATAAATCGTTGTGTTTGTTGGGTGTCTGACCTATATCACATGTGAAGGTGATGACGGCAGATTGGACCTCTGGAATCCTCTCTATGTAGAAGTCCGTGTCCATGGATCTGCGGCTGATATTCTCCACCAGGAGGTTGAACATCTCAGGATTGTGTCTGTCCTGGATATTCTCAATCAGAACCAGAGAGGACGAGTGGCTGGGTGACACCTCTTCTTTCTCTGGAGTTGGTTTCCCTGTAAAAATTGGAAGGAATTATAAAACTGCATTAAACATGGACATATTACTGCTCTGTCCCAACTATCTCCAACCATCCATAGTTATCCTTCCCATTATGTACATATAAAGCTCAGCCATGGGTCGTGGTAACGTCCTCCTTCCTCCTCCAGAACATTCTCAGCTTTGTCTGTGTTTCCCATGAGAACAGTTGGCAGTTTATTTTATTTTTCTGGAAGTACATTTTCTACCTGTCATTTGTGGAACCCATTGAAATGTTATTACTTGCAATACATTAAAATGGACATTGGATGATGGTGGCCTGCCATTCAGGGTCACTCACATGGACAGAACATCCCTCTGGGACTAGTATTCTAAATAACAGAACTCGGCTGGTGAGCAGGGCAGTCAGGGACTACATTTCCCAGGAAGGGTAGTGTGTGGGTGGGGCATATACATATCAAAAGCCCGGGGGATTGGTCAGGAGAGTGCGGGGAGAGATGGAAGGAGAAGGAGGTGTGCTGATGGCTGAGGTGCTGAACTAGGCCGCAGAGCCAGGGTTGGAGAGAGAGGAAGAGCGGAAAGAGTCTACTGACCACCCAGTCCACCACGCTGCCCAGCAGTCCAATCTGATGCCGAGTCTGAGCCGGAGTTTGCCACCTCAGCTATCTGCCTGCACATAGTTGTGAACATTACATATATCCCTTCAGGTTGCGGCCTAGTTCTCCCAGCCGCCATTGTTGGGACACATCTACATTAGTTTATTTCTACAAGCTGACCGCAGGACATACCATTGCAGGCCAGGATACAGCCGTGCCAACTGAACATCAAGTTTCCCTTTTTCATCAAAGCAGGATTCCTACTACCTGCCCCCTCCTTGTAGTGTATGAGGATCCCCTCCAGTCCTCAGTACCTACCTGCCCCCTCCTTGTAGTGTATGAGGATCCCCTCCAGTCCTCGGTACTTACCTGCCCCCTCCTTGTAGTGTATGAGGATCCCCTCCAGTCCTCAGTACCTACCTGCCTCCTCCTTGTAGTGTATGAGGATCCCCTCCAGTCCTCAGTACCTACCTGCCTCCTCCTTGTAGTGTATGTGGATCCCCTCCAGTCCTCGGTACCTACCTGCCTCCTCCTTGTAGTGTATGAGGATTCCCTCCAGTCCTCAGTACTTACCTGCC
Organism: Staurois parvus; assembly: GCF_062004578.1. Lineage (NCBI taxonomy): Eukaryota > Metazoa > Chordata > Amphibia > Anura > Ranidae > Staurois > Staurois parvus. The sequence continues at coordinate 125,306 of NW_028319093.1, forward strand.
CCCTCCTTGTAGTGTATGAGGATCCCCTCCAGTCCTCGGTACTTACCTGCCCCCTCCTTGTAGTGTATGAGGATCCCCTCCAGTCCTCGGTACTTACCTGCCCCCTCCTTGTAGTGTATGAGGATCCCCTCCAGTCCTCAGTACCTACCTGCCTCCTCCTTGTAGTGTATGAGGATCCCCTCCAGTCCTCAGTACCTACCTGCCTCCTCCTTGTAGTGTATGTGGATCCCCTCCAGTCCTCGGTACCTACCTGCCTCCTCCTTGTAGTGTATGAGGATTCCCTCCAGTCCTCAGTACTTACCTGCCCCCTCCTTGTAGTGTATGAGGATCCCCTCCAGTCCTCGGTACTTACCTGCCTCCTCCTTGTAGTGTATGAGGATCCCCTCCAGTCCTCGGTACTTACCTGCCTCCTCCTTGTAGTGTATGAGGATCCCCCTCCAGTCCTCTGTACTTACCTGCCTCCTCCTTGTAGTGTATGAGGATCCCCTCCAGTCCTCAGTACTTACCTACCCCCTCCTTGTAGTGTATAAGGATCCCCTCCAGTCTTCAGTACTTACCTGCCTCTTCCTTGTAGTGTATGAGGATCCCCTCCAGTCCTCAGTACTTACCTGCCCCCTCCTTGTAGTGTATGAGGATCCCCTCCAGTCCTTGGTACCCATCAGTCTCCTCCTTCTAGTAGTATATTATAATGCCCCCACCCCAGTACCTACCTGAGCTAGACAACTTTTCTTTGATGCCTTCCCACACCGGTGGCTTCAGGTCGCACTCTGCAGCCTTATACTTAGAAATAATAGGTTCAAACTTTTTGTGGACGTTATCGCTCCATGATGGAACTATCTTTGCCAAGGTTCGGAGATGACTGGAGAGGTTCCTGGGTAAAGACAGTTTGATGACAGGAGTGGGGTGGTCTACATTTGGCCAAGTGATATCACAGTAAACATCGGACATTTCTTTTTCAACATTTAGTTTTATCTGTTCATCCTTCAAAATCAATGCCAGTATATGTGGACTGATGGGGATTTCTACTGAATCAGGTATTTCCACATGAGGGCCTTCCTTCCCATACAAGCAATGACCAATGGATGGGTAATATGGGTACACGGATATTGTCTCATTGTTTAGCATGTGCTGCTTTGTCATCACCGTCCTCAGAACTGCAATAAAAGGAAATAAAATACTTGTTAGAGGATAAGAGAGGCAGCAATAATCAGGGATACATCAGAAGTAGTGTCAGCCCTCTTGGCAACACATATAATACGATTATTATTTCATATCAGTCATTCTCAACTAGGGCTCCTGGAGAGGCTGCTAGGGGTTCCTTGAGAGGCTGCTAGGGGTTCCTTGAGAGGCTGCTAGGGGTTCCATGAACTTTGGCTTATTAAACTCACATTCCATGATGCCTGCCTAGTTCCGGGTCCAACGCCACCTGACAGATCCAGCTTCATTACGACAATGATATATTTCGCTGTCTGAAAGGGTGTCAACCAAAGCAAGGGGCTTTTTGCCCCCTGACCATCAATGAATTGGTTTTAGCAGTGGTTCTTCAAGACCTGAAAATTAATTTAAGGGTTTCTCTGGAGCAGAAAGGTTGAGAATGACTGCTCTATAGTAGGGGTCTCCAAACTGCGGCTCTTTGCTTGCTTTTATCCAGTCCTTGGGGCAATATTTCATCCATTGGTACCAATAATGGAGCATAATTCCCTTCACTGTCACCAACGAAGGGGTAAAATTCCTCCTAATGACACCAACAATGGGGCACAATTCCTCCCAATGACACTGATGATGGGGCACTATACCTCCCAATGACACCAACAATGGGGCACTATTCCTCCCACTGACACCAATGATGGGGCACTATTCCTCCCACTGACACCAATGATGGGGCACTATTCCTTCCACTGATACCAATGATGGGGCACTATTCCTCCCACTGACACCAATGATGGGGCACTATTCCTCCCACTGACACCAATGATGGGGCACTATTCCTTCCACTGATACCAATGATGGGGCACTATACCTCCCAATGACACCAACGATGGGGCACTATTCCTCCCACTGACACCAATGATGGGGTGCAGTGGCACCGATGATGGGGCATTGTTTACTCTCACTAATGCCAGGACATTTTCTACTCCCGATTGGCCACAGTCTGGCCCCCCTAAAGTCAGAAGGACAGCAAACTGGCCCTTTGCTTAGAAAGCTTGGAGACCCGGCTCTATAGTATCATTTTTGTAGCAAACCAAGCTGAAAATGAAGAAGAGGGAAAATATTGGCTTTTGTATTGGTGAAGCTTTTAGTAAAGTTTTGGAATAGTAATACAAAGTGTAATACAATGAAGCCTCTCCGTTGTCTCTCTAGCCTTTACCATAGCACTTCTGGGAGGTTAGGCTACTAGAGATTTAGGTGTCCTTTGCAGTGATGTTCTGGGGAAGTTAAAGAGAAAAGAAACATAAAGTACAGCTATGGCTCCTCAATAAAGAATGTGTTCAGCACTTAAATATGCAGTAAGTAGGTGGAACTCTGTGGCCCTCTGTGGCCCTTGCTGCCAGTGCTGGATTTCTTGCAGAGCATCACCAGTGCCGGGACATGGTCATCCAGTGCCGGGACATGGTCATCCAGTGCCGGGACATGGTCATCCAGTGCTGGGACATGGTCATCCAGTGCCCAGGGCAAAGACGCCAAAATGCATCCCCTCCCCCCCTTTCATGATGTACAAGGTTAGGGGATCCAATGCACAGCTGTCAATTGTCAAAATCGCTGTGCAGCTCCTGATCAGGTTTTGCATCGACCTGGAAGTGGGAGAGAGAACACAGCCCGTGCTGCCTCTTGGCTCTCCTTCTGCTACTCCCAGCGCTGGGCTGACAGGAGTGGTGATGCCGCTGTCACTACTCCTGTCAGCCTTGTAACAGAAGGAGGGCACCCCCATCCCTACAGCAAACCATTGCGCCCAGAGCAGCCGCCCCTCCCGCCCACCCCTTGTCCTGGCCCTGAGCGTGATAATATACAGTATCAGGTCTACCCCCTCCTGCCCCAGACATTACCATCCCCCACCCCCAGCGCCCTCAACCTCTATGCCTCTCACCTCCTGCCTGGTGAAATGTGACCAGCGCGGCTCTTTCATCCGATAACATCTCCACATCTTCTACACTCCCTCCTCCCTCGAAGTAAAGTGTGAGTATGTCCTCCGGGGTATTGGGGGGGATCCCCTCCACTCGGACACTTCTGGTTTCTTCCAGACTCTTTGCTCTTAGTTTATGCTGTTTTACTCTTGGGCTACCGGAGAATTTTTCAATGAAATCTGCAATATCTGTGAATAGAGACATCACATCCCAGTGAATACATAGATACACGTATATTCCCAGCCCAGCCCTAGTATTCTGGCATTTGCTTACAGATCATGGAACTATTGGGTTACATTTATGTGCTGATTCCCTCTAGTGTTCTCTAGAATTGTTACATTGTATCTCTTATTACAAAGATGTATGTATTTCCTTTGCTCCCCAGCTCCATCTAATGGCCATAATGTGGTAGTTTACTGTCCGTAATAAAACAACATTTATGCAGGAGCTATTTGATCATGTGACATCCGGTCACATGATCAGAAACCCCGCCCCTCGGCTTCTGAAACCCCCTAAAAGGGCTGGGAGGTGCCAGTGCCAAGGGTTAAAAAAAAAGGGATATTTAATAAAACAAAAAAAAAGGGAAAAGTATATGTACTGGGGAGATGTACTCACTATGTTTTGTATTCTATTTTGTCCTGATGTGCATTTTAAAATTTTTTTGTTAATGGGGCCCCAAATGCATCTCACAAATGCAGTGCATTATGGTACGGTAGTTCCATGCAATTTGGTGCAGTGCGTGCTGAACAAGTAGCTCTTGCAGTACTTTTTCCACATTCCAGTGCATTTTGTAGCTCATTCAAATGAATGGGCTGCAAAACTGGACCACATGAGAACATGTAGGAAACACACGGGAAGGAGCGTGTTCCGGTATGAATCGGCCCTGAAAGTTGCTGTCTGAAGCCTCGGAGAGGTCCCATTACTGGACCTGATGGGCATCATAAAATGGATAAAAGCCATCACCCTCCCATCTATATACATGCATGCCTCCTGCCTGGTTTGGTACTGATTGGATGTCGGTGGTAGCGATACGTCAATAGTGGTTCCCAATCTGTGGAGTGCAGTTCATATGTGCAATTATTCTATTTATTATACCCACATAATGGTGCAAACATCGGCCGCACAAGGTAAGGCCTGTTAGGGTTGGGCGCCTTGTCTGTCTAGCGTGTTAAAGAATTAGTGAGCAGTTCACAGGAGGGTCCTTCTCCAAATGTTGGCCCTGCAACTTCCCTCACATCAAGTCACTGATTAATGTAAAACGGAGGAAAAAGAGAAATATTTCCACAGCCCAAACCAACCAATCACATGTCATCTTCTGCTCTCTAAGAAGAACTCTAAGATAAAACATGGAATTTGATTCATTGTTATGGAGTTGTTCATAAATCGTTGTCTTTGTTGGGTGTCTGACCTATATCACATGTGAAGGTGATGACGGCAGATTGGACCTCCGGAATCCTCTCTATGTAGAAGTCCGTGTCCATGGATCTGCGGCTGATATTCTCCACCAGGAGGTTGAACATCTGAGGATTGTGGCTGTCCTGGATATTCTCAATCAGAACCGGAGAGGACGAGTGGCTGGGTGACACCTCTTCTTTCTCTGGAGTTGGTTTCCCTGTAAAAATTGGAAGGAATTATAAAACTGCATTAAACATGGACATATTACTGCTCTGTCCCAACTATCTCCAACCATCCATAGTTATCCTTCCCATTATGTACATATAAAGCTCAGCCATGGGTCATGGTAACGTCCTCCTTCCTCCTCCGGAACATACTCAGCTTTGTCTGTGTTTCCCATGAGAACAGTTGGCAGTTTATTTTATTTTTCTGGAAGTACATTTTCTACCTGTCATTTGTGGAACCCATTGAGATGTTATTACTTGTAATACATTAAAATGGACATTAGATGATGGTGGCCTGCCATTCAGGGTCACTCACATGGACAGAACATCTCTCTGGGACCAGTATGCTAAATAACAGAACTCGGCTGGTGAGCAGGGCAGTCAGGAACTACATTTCCCAGGAAGGGTAGCGTGTGGGTGGGGCATATAAATATCAATAGCCCGGGAGATTGATCAGGAGAGTGCGGGGAGAGATGGAAGGAGAAGGAGGTGTGCTGACGGCTGATGTGCTGAACTAGGCTGCAGAACCAGGGTTGGAGAGAGAGGAAGAGCGGAAAGAGTCTACTGACCACCCAGCAGGCCAATCTGACAGCAGGAGACCAGACGGGACGCCGAGTCTGAGCCGGAGAGTCCATGGACTGACCCCGTTTACAGAGAAATGCAGACCGCTACAATCTGCCGGACTACTCTGACCGGGTAAGAGGGACCCATGCACCCACTAACAGAGTGAATACTGACAGTTTGCCACCTCAGCTATCTGCCAACACATAGTTGTGAACATTACATATATCCCTTCAGGTTGTGGCCTAGTTCTCCCAGCCGCCATTGTTGGGACACATCTGCATTACAGTTTATTCCTACAAGCTGACCGCAGGACATACCATTGCAGGCCAGGATACAGCAGTTCCAACTGAAGCATCAAGTTTCCCTTTTTCATCAAAGCAGGATTCCTACTACCATTCATTTTGCCTTTGATATTCAGAGGGAGTTGTCTTTTGTCCATTGACAGGTATGCCAATTGTTGCTATTCAATACTTCTAGCCTGCTCTGTGTTTAGTGCTTTAAAGGGGACCCCGCCCTAATTTGCTACCATCAAGAGGAAAACTGTTAAATCTCCTTTGTTCCCTCCCTGTCTTTGTGTTGCCATCCTAAGGAACTATATTCCACACCTCAACTCAACATCATACCAACTGGGCCCCAAGGAGCGCGCAGAAGACACTGTAGTGTTCTTAAAGGGACAGTGCTCAATTTCAATTGAGAATTCTCTTTCCTTCACATCTAATCCTTGTCATCTAGTTCTGAGGACCCTCAATGAGCTTACCTGTTTCTTATTGGTTGTTTTCCTGCTCTCTGGGGGATTCAGCACTCCCCTCATATTGGAGGTAGTGGATTATTTCTGAAAGCCGGCCTGCTAACAGTTATTGTTGCTTTATGATGAACGTTGTTACTTTTGCTCACAATTACTAAGAGGGATTATATTTGCTGCATATATCAGTGTCATTTTGTTCTTTTTGACCAAGTTACCTTTAATTCCAATATAAAGTTCATATTGGTCTATACTGACTTGTGTGCGAGTCCATCTTACAGATGTGATTTACTTTGGTCACAAGAGCACGGGGGTGTCAGCAGAGGTTGGGCTTTCAACAAGAGGTCCAGATTGACAGGGAACCCAAAAATGACTAAGCAACCCTTGAGGGGGTAGTGCTACATTTGTTACCCCAACCCGCTTCCCACCACCCTGGCCGTATGTGGACAGCTCAGAAATATTGCCCATTTGCTTGAAATTTGCAGATATTGAAGGGCACCATGACCACTGCTGATAATTATGGACGAGTGATAACATTCTATGGTGTATGAAACGTGATAACAATGTGTGGATTCCAATACCATCTCTATGCTGATGACACACAAATCTGACATATCAGTATGGAGGTCACACACTGAACTCATGATATTTTCCCCCTCCCCCAACATTTTCATGAAGATCAAAATCAAAACCTATTAGTTCCTTCTCTAATGCCAGAATGTTAGGTATAACCCTGGACTCTGACCTCTCCTTCCAGCCTCACATCCAATCAATGCCAAAATCTTGCCGCCTTTTCCTCCATAACCTCCCAAAATACGTCCCTTCCTAACCAACTCCACCAGCAATATACTAATCTGCTCACCTGTTATCTCTCACCTTGACTATTGCAGCTCCCTCCTTACTAGCCTCCCTCTACACAAGCCATCCCACCCTCAGTCCATCATGAAGGCTCCTGCCAGTCATCCACCTCACCAATCATTCAGTGTCGGCTTCTCCTCTCTGCCTATCCCTCCACTGGCTCTCCTTTGCCTAATGAATAAAATTCAGACTACTAACAACAACATACAAAGGCTTCCCTGAGCTACATCACCGGCCAAATCTCCAAATATCACTCAAACCATCCTCTTTGTTCCTCCCAGTACCTCCTGCTCACTAGTTCCCTCATCACCTCCTTCCATGCCCATCTCCAGGACTTCTCCAGAGCATCTTCCATCCTCTGGAACTCTGTACCGCAATCTGTCCTACTCTGTCCATCTTTAGTGGATCCTTGGAAATCTCATTAGGGAAGTCTATCCTGCCTCGTCCTAACAATTGAAATGTCACTTTCACTATTCCTGACAAAATATTCTTATTCTACAAGGGTTACTATTTCAATGGTCAGGTTTTCCTGGGATAAGAAGAGGTTTGTCCAAGATGGCGACTGGGGGGGCATTTTCCCATTGTGACATGTGACTTGGACAATGGACATAAGTGGTGCACAAGATGGGTGGCCAACCATCTCTTAGCACACAGTCTTAGGAAACACAGCATTATTTGTGTATTTGTAATTTACATAATTAGTCCAAAAAATTGCTACTGAGCATGTGCAAGTTCTTTGCATCCCATGTAGGCAGGTGCAAGTTGACTTCCCTACACAGATGGTGCTGTTGCATTCACCTTGCATGGAGAGTGGAGGACTGGAGGAATATCCATTCTCTTAGGTCTCTGTATGTATCATGAGGTGGGCTGCTGTCGGATTGGACACTTCCACCCAGGTGACCTCTGTGGCCATCTTTAGTGAGGGCAGAGCTTACAAAAAGTTCTGGCTCACTGCAGTTGGCACGCATTCTGCATGTGGCTGGGTTAGGGACAGGAGCTCACTTGACAGGGTGAGTGTGTTTAGTGTAGGAAAAGGTTCCAGAGGAAGAAGGACAACATGGGGATTGTCGCCAAAGCTCCTTGGGGAACGTCTCCGCTACTTGTGCTTGCTGCATTTGCCTCCGAGCCTCTCTCTGAGGCCAGGCACTGCCAGCCTTTTTTCATCGCTCTCTCTCCATGCCGTCCCTCTGGGTGCTAACCGCCTGGGCCTTCCCCCATCCCACAGCCTACAACCATACACATTTTTATTTTATAAGTTCCCAATATTCCAAGGTAGAGAAGACAGAGATGGTGGCATTGACCTTTGGTCTCCTCCAACACCTCATTGTGGTCACAGAGAGGATATGGAAGGAGAGGGGCTTAGTGGCTCACACACTGCCCACAGTTTCTTCAGAACAGGGAAGGAATGATTGGGGGTTCATGAGGCATACTGGGCTGCCTTGTACTGCTATTATCACCTGGATATTGCAGCAAATTATCACATTATCATCAATGGGGTATTGTGACATTTACATATTTATTTCCTGTACATTGTCATAACTGCCAGTGTGTTGACTGTATATTGCCCTTTTTACTCAGTGTTTGTTTTGGGGACCATATTACTCTCCAGAGGACTGTCTTTATTTCATATACACACCACAATACAGCCTTCCTCAAACTTTTTCCCACTGAAAAACCCTTGAACAAATATTCAGGTTTTGGGGAACCCCCTTCTAATACTGATAATAGCTACAGCTTTGAGGTACCTTTTCCATCCTATGTTGGTAGAAGGGCTTCCTTGCACTGGTGGTCAGTGGACAGAATGAGTTGTGTTGGTGTCAGAATTATATGGGCACCATCATCCAGAAGATCAATCCAAATCAAGTCAAGGAACCCTGGGCAACGTCTGGAGGGACCCTGGGCAACGTCTGGAGGAACCCTGGGCAACTTCTGGAGGGACCCTATGCAACTTCTGGAGGAACCCTGGGCAACCTCTGGAGGAACTCTGGGCAACCTCTGGAAGAACCCTGGGCAACCTCTGGAGGAATACAAAAAAAGAAAAGAAAATTCCTGGTCAACTTGCCAGCCAACTTGCCAACAACCGACTTAACCTGTCTAACAGTATCCGTTAAAAACAGGGGTTTAGTTAGCACGCATTTGCAAATACATACGTAAGCCACAGAGCCACGTCATGACACTCCAATATTCTGTGGTCCCAACAAATTTTGAGAGCCCCCATAGTAGAGGCACATGTTTTTAATGGATAGATCAAGGGCAGGTGGACCTGAGGGAGCCCACCCCTCTTAAAGGCACAGGAACGCACTGGACACCCAACTTGTAGCGCAATGGCAGCCAGGGTGTCCTAGTGCACCCACTTACCTACAATTCAACAATACAAAAAATGGCCACTGCCACAGTCTATAACTGGCTTTTGCATTTTTTGTAACTGCAAAAGCCAGTATAGACGGGGCAGTGGCCATTTTTTGTATCTGCAAAAGCCAGTTAGTTGTATTGTTAAATTGTAGATAGGTGGGTGCACTAGGACACCCTGGCTGCCATTGTGCTACATGCTGTGTGTCCAGTGTGCTCTTGTGCCTTTAAGAGGGGTGGTCTCCCTCAGTTCCACCTGTCCTTGATCTATCAATTAAATACATGTGCCTCTACTATGGGGGCTCTCAAAATTTGTAGAGTTCTAACCACAGAATATTGGGGTGCTATGACGAGGCTCTGTGGCTTATGTATGTATTTGCAAATGTGTGCTAACCAAACCCCTGTTTTTAACGCATGCTGTTAGACAGGTTAATTTGGGTGTTGGCTAGCTGGCTGGCAAGTTGACCAGGAACTTTCTTTTTTTTTCTTTTGACAAACCTCTGGAGGAACCCTGGGCAACTTCTGGAGGAACCCTGGGCAACCTCTGGAGGAACCCTGGGCAACTTCTGGAGGAACCCTGGGCAACCTCTGGAGGAACCCTGGGCAACTTTTGGAGGAACCCTGGGAAACCTCTGTAGGAACCCTGGGCAACTTCTGGAGGAACCCTGGGCAACCTCTGGAGGAACACTGGGCAACCTCTGGAAGAACCCTGGGAACCCTCTGGAGCAACCCTGGGCATCCTCTGGAGGAACTCTGGGCAACCTCTGGAAGAACCCTGGGCATCCTCTGGAGGAAACCTGGGCAACCTCTGGGGGAACCCTGGGCAACTTCTGGAGGAACCCTGGGAAACCTCTGGAGGAACCCTGGGCAACCTCTGGAGGAACCCTGGGCAACTTCTTGAGGAACACTGGGCAACCTCTGGAAGAACCCTGGGCATCCTCTGGATGAAACCTTGGCAACCTCTGGAGGAACCCTGGCCAACTTCTGGAGGAACCCTGGGAAACCTCTGGAGGAACCCTGGGAAACCTCTGGAGGAACCCTGGGCAACTGCTGGAGGAACCCTGGGCAACTTCTGGTGGAACCCTGGGCAACTTCTGGAGGAACCCTGGGCAACCTCTGGAAGAACCCTGGGCACCCTCTGGAGCAACCCTGGGCATCCTCTGGAGCAACCCTGGGCAACCTCTAGAAGAACCCTGGACATCCTCTGGAGGAAACCTGGGAAAACTCTGGAGGAACCCTGGGCGACTTCTGGAGGAACCCTGGGAAACCTCTGGAGGGACCCTGGGCATCCTCTGGAGGAACCCTGGTGGAGAAAGGCTGCTATAGACACTTTCCTGTGGAGGCTTATAGGTTGGAATGCACTCCTCTGTAAATTCAATATTGTTCAGTTACCTGAGAGTTTCTCGCTCTTCTCAGTTTTACAAGCCTGCAAAAAATATAAAATAACATACAATCATCACATTAGATCTAGATCAGTGATTCTCCGCCTTTTTTTCAGTCAAGGCACCTTTTACAATTATACACATGTCTTGAGGCAACACATTCTAAAATATATAAAAAACAAAATGAACAGTTTTACCTACATCAGACCACGAAGGACACCCAACATTAAATGTGATTTTGTTTCTTCCAAAACACCTTTGCACACTGGTACTGACTAGCAATCCAATATTTCTCTTCTCCATCACTCAGCTAATGTGACCCCAGTGCTGATGGAGAGGGGCAGGGGACGGGCAAACAAGGATGCTGTGCCCAATGTCTTCCTTATCAATAGATGACATCATTTGATGTTAGGACACCAGCAGGTTGAAGGCTGCAGCGGTAGACAATAAAGACCTCAGGCTTTTTGTAACTAAAATTCAGGATTTATCCACCTTGCTGGCTTGTATATAACTTTTTGGGCATTTTTCCAAGGCCCCCCCCCCTGTAGAAACCTGAAGGCACTCCATTGTGTCTGGGCACCCTTGTTTATTTCCCAAACCTCAAGCCTTCTCAGGGGTCTACTATATCTTAATAGAAGTTGAGATTGCACTCCTGAGGGTTGGGTCCACCACCCATCCACTGAGGCATTTATGTATGAAGGATCAGACTAAAGACGACACACATTTACATTGCGATGGTGTCGCCATCTTCTACAAAGTGACAATTTATGACTGGCCCATATCTGTCTTCATATGAAGGGTCGGGACAAAGCTGAACTACAGGTGAAACTGGAAAAATTAGAATATGGTGCAAAAGTTCATTTATTTCAGTGCAGCAACTTAAAAGGTGACACTAATATATGAGACTCATTCCATGCAAAGCAAGATAGTTCAAGCCGTGATTTGTCATCATTGTGATGATTATGGCTTACAGCTCATGAAAACCCCAAATCCACAATCTCAGAAAATGAGAATATTCCATGCAATCAATAAAACACGGATTGTACATAGAACAATATCGCACCTCTGAAAAGTAGAAGCTGCATATGTACTCAGTACTTGGTTGGGGCCCCTTTTGCAGCAATTACTGCCTCAATGCGGCGTGGCATGGAACCTATCAGCCTGTGGCACTGCTGAGGTGTTATGGAAGACCAGGATGCTTCAATAGTTTCCAGAGGCTGTTACATCTGATGCCAGCCCAGAGGAACTCAGGTGTGCCAACAGACGCTCTGCTGAGGACGGGGTAGTAGTGTGTGATGTGAGTCAGAGGACAACCCCTGGTGTGTGACGTGGGTCGGAGGACAACCCCTGGTGTGTGACGTGGGTCAGAGGACAACCCCTGGTGTGTGACGTGGGTCGGAGGACAACCCCTGGTGTGTGACGTGGGTCGGAGGACAACCCCTGGTGTGTGACGTGGGTCGGAGGACAACCCCTGGTGTGTGACGTGGGTCAGAGGACAACCCCTGGTGTGTGACGTGGGTCAGAGGACAACCCCTGGTGTGTGACGTGGGTCTGAGGACAACCCCTGGTGTGTGACGTGGGTCAGAGGACAACCCCTGGTGTGTGACGTGGGTCGGAGGACAACCCCTGGTGTGTGACGTGGGTCAGAGGACAACCCCTGGTGTGTGACGTGGGTCGGAGGACAACCCCTGGTGTGTGACGTGGGTCGGAGGACAACCCCTGGTGTGTGACGTGGGTCGGAGGACAACCCCTAGTGAGATCCTTTCTCCTGTAACCTTCCTCTCTGTCACCAGTCGCGGGTGCTGCCAGTGCAGACTCATTTCTGTGTGTTGCAGAGGGAAGTCTGCAGGATGTTGGGGCAAATTCAGCCCAATCAGTGTCTTCCACCTCAGCAGCTGCAGCTGACATCACTGAGTCCTTCCAGGCTGATAGGTGTGAGGTCGGCCCGGAGGAGCTCAGGGGTGGTGCTGACAGATGTTCTGCTGAGGAGGACAGAGTAGAAGGGTGTGGCACAGGTCAGAGGATGACCTTGGGTGGAATAAAGTCTTCTGTGGATCTATCCTTTGTCCCCACAGCTATGAGTATCATGATTGAGGATTCATTGCTGTGCAGAGCAAAGGGAGGACCGCAGGATGATGGGGGAACACTGACCCCCTCTGAATCTGCTTTCTCAGAGACTGGATCTGACAGCACTGTATTCTCGCTGGCTGATAGGTTGGATGTCAGGCTGGAGGAACTCAGGGGTTGTGCTGACTGGTCTCTGGCTGAGGCAGAAAGAGCAGACATGTGGGAGACAGGTCCAAGTGGGGAGGTTCTGGTATCCAAGCCATGGAACCAGGTCCAGATCACCCAGGAACAACCTTATGCCAGGCTCAGGCATCTTGGTGTCGCAGCCAATGGCGAACCACCAGATGACCCTGGCCAGTGTCTGGAAATGATGACAGCACACAATGACAGGTTTGCTTGTACCCGTCCAGTCGATATTCAGCGGCCAGTGGATGAAATGGATCCGCGGGGGGATCTGCTGGCCAGTGGTGACCCAAACTCGTTAGGATCAGTCAGGGAGCTGTACAGGAGCCCTCCCCCATCGGCAGGGGGACGGGCTGAGCTGTCAGCGGTGTCAAGCTTTAGTTGGGAGAACTCCCCCCCCCCCCCCCAACCTAGGGAACCTTCCTGGCAGGCGCGTTAGCCGACCCGGCTCAGCTATGCGTCATCTGGAAGAGGGGAGATGTAACATACATGTAAGATTTGAGTGGATAGGATATGATCAGGGCAATAGGTAATTGTAACCACAGTGCATTCACATGTGACATAAATGTACAGATTTGAGTAGATTAGATGTAGATTCAGCCCTTTTCATTAACCTCCTTGGCGGTATTCCCGAGTGTAGCTCGGGGTAGAATTTCTATACCAAGAGCGGTAACCCCGAGCTACACTCGGCTTACCATGCAGCGTTGCTCAGGGATTCCCTGCAGCACTTACCTTGTCCTTCGCTCCCACGATGGGTCCCCTGCAGTGTCCCCGTCCATCTCCTCTGGCTGATGCCGGCATCTGGCTTCCGTGTTCCGGTCCCTGTGACGTCGGAACGTTCGGGCGGCGGAACCGGCGGGAAATTTGAAATTTTTAAAAAATGACATTTTTGCTGTCATTGCTTTTTCACTGCATTTCACATACATATTGTCCCTACTGCTTTGTCCGGCGCCCTGCCTGCATTTTGACTGTTCTTTCTGCCTGTAAACTTAGAAAAGTCCATGGCGGCCAAAAAGCATCCCTTTACGTCAAAAGCGGTTTTAGAACAGCGATAGTAAATCAGAACCACTTGCAGAATTGAGTGATAATGATTTGTGGGGAAATTCGTCATCAGACACTGAAAACGATTTTGCGACTTTGCTCAGCGATGTGCGAATTTGCCTCTGTGTTTCAAATTTCAGTGTTTTTGGTTTGATTATATTATTGAATTACATTTATTATTATTATATTATTATTTTTTATGATTATTTATTAAATAATAATTTATGATTTCGTGTTTCAAGTTTTATCATATCCGGAATGTTTACTAGACTCTTTTTCGGATAGATTTCAGTGAGTTATTCCTAAAAATTACAGCCTACAATTAAAAACTACATATTTTCATGCAAAAAAAATGGTACCGCTTTCAGCACAAAATTCCTGACATGATCATAACGCCAGGGAGGTTAAGGATGTGTATTAATATGTAATCGTAACTGTAGGGACATTCCATTATTGTCATTAAGGATGTGTATTGAGTCCTTGGCATTGGGGAAATGACAAGACATTACAGACAGTGGTCATCAATTAGCATTGGCCTTCTGAAAAGCCCGGCTTCCTGGAGGTGACACCTTTTGTGTTGTCACCTTATGGAAAAACCAATTTGGAGGAAATTACAAGCAGACAGGGTGTCTGCTGGACATTGAAAGCTAAAGGTATATTTATGCATCAAAAGAAGTATGTTTAATCCCTCATAAAAGCTAAAATCTTAGTTGCAGAGAGATGAACATACTTTCTTCTTGTAGGCCATTCTGTACGGTGCATTTGCATATAAAAATCATATTTGTGGCTTGGGGAGAAAGCCAGGAAAATGCAGGAAATGGTTAGGTGGCGCTGGATCGCGACAGTTGAATGGTGTTGGGTACTGTCGCGATCGGGCTGATGCGCTGGTGTCGGAAATCCAATCCCCGACTTGGTGTTTGGGCCGGCCTTGGCCCGATTGAACTTGGGCAGGTCAGCATCCATAGCATCCTGTGGGCAGGTGCAGGAGCAGCCTCCCATGGTCGATTGGCCGAGGACTAATGTCCCACCTACGTCCATATCCCCATAAAAGGTGTACCCGGGCATTGGGACATTTGTGATTCGTACGGGTTGCTGAATTTTCTGACTTGCTCCAGTCGCAGGGTAAGGTTTTATTCTGTTTTATTCCCTTTTATTTTATAGTGAATAGTCATTTGTGTGTCTTCTTGTATTTCTTGTGTTATCTGTGACTTTTTATATTTTGTACATATTTTATGCTCCGCCCACTTCGGGAAATTAAATCTTAAAATTAATTAGTGACTTCTATGTATTTAAGCTCGGGCTCATATCTTCGGAGAGATTAGATTGTATTAGATTGTATTGTATTTTAGTGCCTTGAAATGCTCGGTCAAGCTCACTGTGTGTGGGCAGATTGTATGCAGATTGCAAAGGTAACAAATCGGCCAGACGGAGATCTGTGTGTGTGGGGTGTCCCAACAGACCGTTCTGCGGATAAACTGTTGGGTGGTGTCAGGCTACCTTTTGTGGTGTGTCTGGTGTGGGGGGTGTGGACAGTGGAGGAGTGATAACACCGGGGTTCTACTTGTAGGATAGCTGGAGGGACTCTAGAAGGGTGCGATTACTAAGCTGGTCCTCAACGCTAATCAGTGCATCAGTGCACCAGATTGTATATAAGATTTGTATCTGCCAGTGTGTGATCCACCAGCTGGATTGGAGTGGAGTCTCCATCTGGTGGTTGGCAGAGGTAGTGCGGGCTGTGAAAGTGTATCACGGCTGATCTTATATATGGTTTTAGATATTCAAAGTTGAGTCCCCTTTATTCCCTCATTACTCCCCTGTCACGGCCGCACGTGCGCGCCTCGGTTAGCTAGTCGCTGTGGGCGTGGCATGTGGTGGACACATGACAGGGTGATCCTTGACAACTTACCTCAGGCTTGTCCTGTGGGGGTGGGGAGGTCGTTGTACTCTGTGTGTCTTCCGGTAATCGGACTTCCAGCTGTAATGTCGTTCCATCTGGTAATTTCAGTTCATGATCCTTCCTCTGCAGAACCCGATCTCGTGCTGCGATAGAGAAGATTCACAGATATTGTATATTGGACCATCCAGACAGTCCTGTCCTTCCTACATTCCTCTATTCCCCCTGTACTTACCTGCCTGGAGGATCCCCTCCAGTCCTCAGTACTTACCTGCCTCCTCCTTGTAGTGTATGAGGATCCTCTCCAGTCCTCAGTACTTACCTGCCTCCTCCTTGTAGTGTATGAGGATCCCCTCCAGTCCTCAGTACTTACCTGCCCCCTCCTTGTACTGTATGAGGATCCCCTCCAGTCCTCAGTACTTACCTGTCTCCTCCTTGTAGTGTATGAGGATCCCCTCCAGTCCTCAGTACTTACCTGTCTCCTCCTTGTAGTGTATGGGGATCCCTTCCTGTCCTCAGTACTTACCTGCCCCCTCCTTGTAGTGTATGAGGATCCCCTCCAGTCCTCTGTACTTACCTGCCTTCTCCTTGTAGTGTGAGGATCCCCTCCAGTCCTCAGTACTTACCTGCCCCCTCCTTGTAGTGTATGAGTATCCCCCTCCAGTCCTCAGTACTTATCTGCCTCCTCCTTGTAGTGTATGAGGATCCCCTTCAGTCCTCGGTACTTACCTTCCTACTCATTGTAGTGTATAAGGATCCCCTCCAGTCCTCGGTACTTACCTGCCTCCTCCTTGTAGTGTATGTGGATCCCCTCTAGTCCTCAGTACTTACCTGTCTCCTCCTTGTAGTGTATGAGGATCCCCCTCCAGTCCTCAGTACTTACCTGCCTCCTCCTTGTAGTGTATGTGGATCCCCTCCAGTCCTCAGTACTTACCTGTCTCCTCCTTGTAGTGTATGAGGATCCCCTCCAGTCCTCGGTACTTACCTTCCTACTCATTGTAGTGTATGAGGATCCCCTCCAGTCCTCAGTACTTACCTGCCTCCTCCTTGTAGTGTATGAGGATCCCCTCCACTCCTCGGTAATTACTTGCCCCCTCCTTGTAGTGTATGAGGATCCCCTCCAGTCCTCAGTACTTACCTGCCTCCTCCTTGTAGTGTATGAGGATCCCCTCCAGTCCTCAGTACTTACCTGTCCCCTCCTTGTAGTGTATGAGGATCCCCTCCAGTCCTCAGTACTTACCTGCCTCCTCCTTGTAGTGTATGAGGATCCCCTCCAGTCCTCGGTACTTACCTGCCTCCTCCTTCTAGTAGTATATTATAATGCCCCCCCCCCCCAGTACCTACCTTTCTCCTCCTTGAAGTATATGGTGATGTACCCCGGGATGCAGTCGCTGTCTCGGATCTCACACTCTCCTCCGTCTGATTTGCTTTTACTCCCAAAATACAGTTGCAGTTTATTCTTCAGCTTTTTCAGTTTCTCTGGCCCCTGGCTCCAGATTAGGGCCACAGGGTGCAGGTACTTGCTGTCCCCCATGGTGGGGTCGGTTAGTGGTCGGTGAGGTCGTACAGCCAAGTGGGGTGTGGAGGTGTTTTCTGGGTGACGATATTTATGAAGAATTAACTCCAAAAACACTTTCACTTTCTGCTACTTCAGGTCACATGACTCTGATGGAGAGTTCCAGGAAAGGTTCCGTGTCAGTCCTGCAGCCGGCATTGACTTTCTATGAGGGATTGCTGGGACTTGCTGTTCCATATTGTACATTGGGGGGGAGGGGTGCAATGGACAGGCGGAGGAGTTCTCAGTATTAGTACACAGAATCCTCATCCATCCTCAGACACAGGAAATAGAAACATTGTTTCCTCTAAAGTTCTATTTTTTGTTACAAAGTTTCAAGTTACAGATAAAGAAGAAAGAGGAACTAAAAGGCGACATATTCTGGGATGCAGACAAGAACAAAAACCAGATGGACCCATTTACACAGACAAGGCAGTTCTCCGTATGTCCCATGGTGTCACCCCACCTCATACGTCCCATGGCGTCACCCCACACCGTACGTCCCATGGCGTCACCCCACACCGTACGTCCCATGGCGTCACCCAACACCGTACGTCCCATGGCGTCCCCCCACGCCGTACGTCCCATGGCGTCACCCCACGCCGTACGTCCCATGGCATCACCCAACACCGTACGTCCCATGGCATCACCCAACACCGTACGTCCCATGGCGTCACCCCACGCCGTACGCCCCATAGCGTCACCCCACGCCGTACATCCCATGGCGTCACCCCACACCGTACGTCCCATGGTGTCACCCCACACCGTGCTTACCATGGCGTCACCCCACACCGTACGTCCCATGGCATCACCCAACACCGTACGTCCCATGGCGTCACCCCACGCCGTACGCCCCATAGCGTCACCCCACGCCGTACATCCCATGGCGTCACCCCACACCGTACGTCCCATGGTGTCACCCCACACCGTGCTTACCATGGCGTCACCCCACACCGTACGTCCCATGGTGTCACCCCACACCGTGCTTACCATGGCGTCACCCCACGCCGTACGTCCCATGGCGTCACCCCACGTCGTACGTCCCATGGCGTCACCCCACGCCGTACGTCCCATGGCGTCACCAGACGCCGTACGTCCCATGGCGTCACCCCACGCCGTACGTCCCATGGCGTCACCCCACGCCGTACGTCCCATGGCGTCACCCCACGCCGTATGTCCCATGGCATCACCCCACACACTGTCACCCTTACAATCTGCCTGCAATCTGCCAACAGGCAGTGCAACTGCATACAGATTGGCAATGAATTTGACCGAGCGAATAAAGACACTAAAATACAATCCAATCTAATCTCTCCGGAGATATGAGCCCGAGCTTAGTACACAGAAGTCACTGATTAATTTTATGATTTAATATCCCGAAAGCGGGCGGTGCATAAAATATGTACAAAGTATAAAAAGTTACAGATAACACAAGAAATACAAGAAGACACACAATTGGCTATTCACTATAAAATAAAAGTGGATAAAAACAGAAATAAAACTTTTACTGAGATCTATCCTGTGACTGGATCAAGTTGGGAAAGTCAGCAATCCGTTAGTCGATAGAACCGGCTCCATACGAATCGCGACGTCCATATCCCAGGGTCCTCAATTTATGGGACTATGAACATAGGCTGGACATTAGCCCTTGGTCAATCGACTCTGGGGGGTGTTCCTGTACCCGCCCACAGGACGTTCTGGGTCCTGAAATGCCCAAAGTCAATTGGACCAGGAACGGTTTGAATCACCAAGTCGGGGATTGAATTTCCGACACCAGCGCATCAGTCCGATCGCGACAGTACCAATCACTGTTCAGCTGTTGCAATCAGGCGCCATATAACCGTTTTCTGCATTTCTTTTGGATCCTACATAGTCTACAAATACATGAAGGTGTAGCCTACAGTGTGTCCAATCAGAAGGAAGTATTTTCATCTCTCTGCGACTATAATTTTAGCTTTTATGAGAGATGAAATATATTCCTTTGATCGGCTGATATAATTTGTAGCTCCCAGACACATCGGAGCCCTCCTGGTCTCCTGCAGCCAAAATGTCTGGCGTTCCTCTTTCAAACTTCAGGAAGGTGGCAAAGTCTGATTATATATATATATATATAGACCAGGGGCGGATTGACAACTCATAGGGCCCCGGGGCAATAGGGGATCATGGGGCCCCTGTGTCCTTGCCCAAACTCAAAAAAGACTATGAAAAAGGTACCAAGGGCATCTCTTGGGGCCCCCTACTAACCCCGGGCCCTCGGGCAGTGCCCAAGTTTCCAAATGGTCAGTCCTCCCCTGATATAGACAAATCTTATTGGCACCCAGGTGTCACTTCCAGCCTAGAAGCAGCTCTGTCTTTTCAGATGCTAATGGGTGACCACATGTCTCTGAATACCTGACTGAATATCTGACTGAATACTTCTTTAACAACAAGGAATGAAATACGTTTACAATATTGCTACAGGTCACGTCTCAGTCCAATCACTTGAATCCCACATCTACGTTCCAGCGACCCACACGCCCGAGGCCTAATCTCTACACGTTATTCTCAGTTATTAGCTCCCCCATCACCCTCAACTATGCAATACGCTGCAAGACGGGAGAGAGACCTCGGTCTTCACTTGGATCCCACTGACTGGGATGATGTCTGGTTAGCCACAAAATTGACTCCTCAAAATATAGCGGCCCTAGGAACCAATTACAAAGTGCTTATGAGGTGGTTCATGGTTCCCGCACAGATAGCTAAATATCTCCCCCCCTCCTACCCTTCCGCTTGCTTTAGGGAGCTGCTCCGACCCTGGCTCTCATTTCCATACTTGATGGGCTTGCCCCATGGCCAACTCTTTCTGGTCTTCCATATCCTCTCTACTATGTTCTCCTACTCACTACCCCCTGACCCGGCCACAGCCCTCCTCAATAAACGGCCACCAGATTTGTCTCCTAGACGCATCAAGCTCCTCTTGCGGGTCACAACTGCAGCAAAACAAACTATAGCCAAGGCCTGGAAATCCTGTCACTTCCATATGCTAGAAGTGAAACGCAGGACCACCAGAGCCACGATCCATGCTGAGGTCAAAGAAGTCCTTTTAACCACCTCAATACCGGCCACTTTTACCCCCTTCCTGCCCAGACCAATTTTCAGCTTTCAGCGCTCTCACACCTTGGATGATAATTACTCATTAGTCATGTAACTGCACCCAAATGACATTTTTTCCTTTTTTTTCACACAAATAGAGCTTTCTTTTTGTGGTATTTAATTAGCATGGGGTTTTTTATTTTTTTTTGCGCTGTAAATGAAAAAAAAAACTAAAAAATGTGAAAAAAATGCATTTTTCTGTTATAAAATTTTGCAAATAAGTAATTTTTCTTCATAAATTTGAGTCAAAATGTATACAGCTACATTGCTTTGGTAAAAATAATCCCAATCGGTGTGCATTATTTGGTCTGTGTGGAAGTTATAGAGTCTACAAGATACGGTACCAATCATTGGAAATTGAACACACCTGATCACTCCTGATCACACCTGACCACACCTGACCACACATGATCACACCTGACCACACATAATCACACCTGATCACACCTGATCACACCTGACCACACATGATCACACCTGATCACACGTGACCACACCTGATCACACCTGACCACACCTGATCACACCTGACCACACCTGATCACACCTGACCACACATGATCACACCTGATCACACCTGATCACACGTGACCACACCTGATCACACCTGATCACACCTGACCACACATGATCACTCCTGGTCACACCTGACCACACCTGATCACACCTGACCACACATGATCACACCTGACCACACATGATCACACCTGATCACACCTGACCACACATGATCACACCTGATCACACGTGACCACACCTGATCACACCTGATCACACCTGACCACACCTGACCACACCTGACCACACCTGATCACACCTGACCACACATGATCACACCTGATCACACGTGACCACACCTGATCACACCTGATCACACCTGACCACACATGATCACTCCTGGTCACACCTGACCACACCTGATCACACCTGACCACACATGATCACACCTGACCACACATGATCACACCTGGTCACACCTGGTCACACCTGACCACACATGATCACACCTGACCACACCTGATCACACCTGATCAAACCTGATCACTCCTGATCACACCTGACCACACCTGATTACACCTGATCACTCCTGATCACACCTGACCACACCTGATTACACCTGATCACACCTGACCACACCTGACCACACCTGATCACACCTGATCACACCTGATCACACCTGACCACACCTGATCACACCTGACCACACATGATCACAACTGACTACACCTGATCACACCTGACCACACCTGATCACACCTGACCACACCTGACCACACCTGATCACACCTGACCACACATGATCACACCTGACCACACATGATCACACCTGACCACACCTGACCACACCTGATCACACCTGACCACACATGATCACACCTGACCACACCTGATCACACCTGACCACACATGATCACACCTGACCACACCTGATCACACCTGACCACAACCGATCACATCCGACCACACCTGACCACACCTGATCACACCCGACCACACCCGACCACACCCGATCACACCCGACCACACCCGACCACACCCGATCACACCTGATTACACCCGATCACACCCGACCACACCCGATCACACCCGATCACACCTGATTACACCTGATCACACCTGACCACACCTGATCATACCTGACCACACCAGACCACACCTGATTACACCTGATTACACCTGATCACACCTGACCACACCTGATCACACCTGACCACACCAGACCACACCTGACCACACCTGATTACACCTGATCACACCTGATCACTCCTGATCACACCTGACCACACCTGATCACACCTGACCACAACCGATCACATCCGACCACACCTGACCACACCCGACCACACCCGACCACACCCGACCACACCCGATCACACCCGACCACACCCGATCACACCCGATCACACCCGACCACACCCGATCACACCCGATCACACCTGATTACACCTGATCACACCTGACCACACCTGATCATACCTGACCACACCAGACCACACCTGATTACACCTGATTACACCTGATCACACCTGACCACACCTGATCACACCTGACCACACCAGACCACACCTGACCACACCTGATCACACCTGACCACACCTGATGTACTGACGGCCGATCTCAATTCTGGAGACACTAACAAGCCAGGACAGTACAAATACCCCCAAATGACCCCTTTTTGGAGCGTAGACATTGCAAAGTATTTAGTAAGATGCATGGTGAGTTTTTTGAACCTGCAATTTTTTTTCCCCACAATTCTTTGAAAAATGAAGAAAGTAAATTAAAGTAAAAATGAAGAAAGTGAAGTTTTTCTTCACACAACTGTTATATTAACAGGTTTTTCCTCTCACGCAGCATACGCACACTTGCAGCTTCACCCCAAAACACATTCTGCTGCTCCTGAGTGTGGGGATACCACATGTGTAAGACTTGTCCACAGCCCGGCCACATCCAGAGGCCCAACATCCAAGTAGCACCTACAGGCGTTCTGGAGGCATAAATGACACATCTCATTTCCTGACTACCTATCACAATTTTGAAGTCTCTGGAGCACCAGGACAATGGAATGACCCTTGGATGCCTGCCTGTCTTCTGGGAGTGCTTGTTTGGACTCTCTCCTCCTCAGAATCCATTGCTGACCCACTGCTTTCAACTGGATCATAATCAGAATCTGAGTCTGACAAAGAGAGTTCCCCGCTACTCTCCTCCGTCATACTCAGTATCTGGAAAGCCTCCTCACTGTTGTATCATTTTTTAGACATCTTGTAGTTCACTGGTACAGATGTTTATCACTGGTACGGACGTTTATCACTGGTGCAGACGTTTATCACTGGTACGGACGTTTATCACTGGTGCAGACGTTTATCACTGGTACGGACGTTTATCACTGGTGCAGACGTTTATCACTGGTACGGACGTTTATCACTGGTGCAGACGTTTATCACTGGTACGGACGTTTATCACTGGTGCAGACGTTTATCACTGGTACGGACGTTTATCACTGGTGCAGACGTTTATCACTGGTACGGACGTTTATCACTGGTGCAGACGTTTATCACTGGTACGGACGTTTATCACTGGTGCAGACGTTTATCACTGGTACAGACGTTTATCACTGGTGCAGACGTTTATCACTGGTACGGACGTTTATCACTGGTACGGACGTTTATCACTGGTGCAGACGTTTATCACTGGTACAGATGTTTATCACTGGTGCAGATGTTGATTTGACACTGGTACACTCTGACAGTATTCAGCACTGGTAAACTGTGACAGATGTGGATTTGACCCTGGTAGGCCGTGACAGATGTTGATCACTGGTAAAGAAGTGGATGAGCACTGGTACACCGTGATGGATGTGAATCACTGCTACTGTGTGACAGATGTGGATCACGGGTACTGTGAGAGATGTGGATCACTGGCACTGGGACAGATGTGGATCACTGGCACTGGGACAGGGTGATGTGTGAGGAGAGGCCGAGCTGTTCAGCTGAATGGCGGCTTTGTTATTGGACGCAGCCGTCATGTGAACAGAAGGGCCAATCAGAGGGCCCTTCTGCCGAGCGATGTTGCGCTGTGTTCGAGGGACACAGGCACATTGAGAGCGCACAGCTGCGGGGCCACAAGGCGGTGCTTCTGCTCATGTTATGAAGGACGTTCCTGAGTGTCCAGCCACAATGATGAAGCTCCCACCAGGCCGTTTATGTGCCGTGGTCGGGTGGGAAGCGGTTAAAGTGCGTCAATACCAAATGGTGGGGAAACCTTGGGTAGAACACTCCGTCCGGCTGATTCTGCCGAATCCCTACTATTACCATGCTGGAACCTGTGCAAGATTGTTCATGACGGGCACTATGGTTACTGCTCCTCCCCCTCGGGGTCCCCCTGCTGCTCCTCCCCCTCGGGGTCCCCCTGCTGCTCCTCCTCCTCGGGGTCCCCCCGCTGCTCCTCCTCCCTCTCCCCTTCTCCCCCCCTCTACCTCTTCCTCGCCCTTCTTTCTTCCCTTATATACCTCTCCCAATCTGTTTCTTTTCCATAACTTCCCTCCCTCTTCTCCCCCCCCCTTCTTCACCCCCCCTTTTTTCTGTCTTTTTTTTAGGTTGTGTTTCTATAGGTCATTGGTGGAAGACCCTTCAGTATACCTTCCATGATACCTGCAGTCCACTACCCCCCCCCCCTTCCTGGGTTAAGCAAACTAATATCACAGAAATGTTTCCCTCATGGGTACTATTGATATGTTACTCACCACTAGTGATGAGCCGAACACCCCCCACACCGACACCCCCCACACCGACACCCCACACACCGACACCCCCCACACCGACACCCCCCACACCCCATCCGAACCTACAGAATGTTCGACCTCAAACTTCGAACACAAACCGAACAACTGAGCGGAATGTCAGAAGAATTGTTGGCATTTCCTGACCATTTAAGACATTTTTTAAAATACAGCGTGGGGTCCCCCCCCTCCCATCCACAACAAGCCCTTCAGGTCCGGTATGGAGTTTGAGAAGAACCTCCACGCCAAAATTTAAAACAAATGGTGTGGGGGTCCCCCCCAAATCCATATCAGCCCCTTATCCAAGCATGTAGCCTGGCAGGTCAGGAAGGGGGGGGGGGAAACGAGCGCCTCACCCAAACCATACCAGGCCACATGCCCTCTACATGAAGGGGTGCCTTGGGGGCACCCCCAAAACACCTTGTCCCTTGTTGATGGGGACAAGGGCCTCTTCTCCACAACCGTGGCCTTTGATTGTGAGGGTCCGCAGGTGGGGGGGCTTATCGGAATCTTGATCCCAACCCCCCCCCCCCCACGTGATTGAGTATGCAGTACATGGTACAGCCACCCATTCGCAAAAAAGGTGCAGTGTAAAAAAAGACAGGAGACCGTCTCTGACAAGTTCTTTATTAAATATAAAAATGTCCCCTGAAGTAGATCCAATCATCAATCACGATGTTGCCGCCGCCGCCATCCGAAAACAAAAAAAACGCTGCACTTGTGACTCTGGCTCACCGCCGTCTGACAGCTGCGCCCGTGATGACAGTTCTTATATACTGTCATGGCGTCGCAAGGGAGCGGAGTTCACTCCACCCCCCGTGACATCATGCTGTGATTGGTCAGAGCAATGCACCTAAGCTGTGGTCAGGTGCATTGCTTTCACCAATCACAATACACTGTCAGAGCATAGTGCATTATGGGGTGAAGAGCCCGCCGAATGCCGTACCGTTCAGCGAACACACGAACGGCCCAGGTTCGAGTCGAACATACAGCCCATCCCTACTGACCACACACTGCTAATCTCACCCTGATTGGTCGATGCTTTCTATATACTGACCAGTGTGTAAACTTGGCTCCATTCGCCTCATTCCATGGATTTTGTTTCTGCCCTCACGGCCAGGGGCTGCGGCCCCGCCATTTATGAACGTCTTCCAGGCACACTACCACTCTTCTCTCCTGTTGTGGTTGTCTACCAGTAATCTACACCAGGGGGTGGACTGACAACTCATGGGGCCCCCTGGGCAATAGGGGATCATGGGGCCCCTGTGTCAAAGCACACCCTAAAAAGTCTATAAAAAAGGTAACAAGGGTATTTCATAGGGCCCCCTACTGACCCCGGGCCCTCGAGCAGTGCCCAAGTGCTCGAATGGTCAGTCCGCCCCGGTCTACACCTGTCATTGATATTCCGCATTTGTTACCTTCCATAACATATCTGAACAAGAAAAAGCCACTTGTAGTCTCCATTGAGAGCCCATGTGACAGGGTGACAACGCAGGGGCACAATAGGGAGACGGGGACAGAGCGTTGTCACCCTGTCACAGGAACGAGGACCTTCATAGCAGGATCACCAGAGAGCAGATTTAATAAAGATTCAAAATGACATTCACATGTTCGAGCTTTGAGGAGAGAGAAAACGTGTCCAGAGCTAAGTTGCAGTTCATGGCGGGGTGTGGCGGGGTGTGACGGGCTGCATTCTTCCATTTTCTTTCATTTTTCAGATTTCAGCTGTGTTTTAGGTCACAACCCTTCCCCCGCTCACACCTGCCGAAGGATAAAAATGATTTCATTGTTCCTATTCAGAAATGTTTTGGTTGGAGCCAATGAAGGGCGCACAGGAGCAGCCCCTGTAGGTGGCCGTTCATCAATGGTGCTGCAGAGGACTATAAGTCACCCTAAAGCTGCCCTTCAGTCTAAAGTAAAAGTACCCCGCCCCCCTCCCCCTCCTCCACATTTTACTTTGCAAATGTTTTAGGCAGGTGTGATGCCACGCCTCCCAGAGCTAAGTTTTAGGCAGGTGTGATGCCACGCCTCCCAGAGCTAAGTTTTAGGCAGGTGTGATGCCACGCCTCCCAGAGCTACGTTTTACGCAGGTGTGATGCCACGCCTCCCGAGCTAAGTTTTAGGCAGGTGTGATGCCACGCCTCCCGAGCTACGTTTTAGGCAGGTGTGATGCCACGCCTCCCGAGCTAAGTTTTAGGCAGGTGTGATGCCACGCCTCCCGAGCTACGTTTTATGCAGGTGTGATGCCACGCCTCCCGAGCTACGTTTTAGGCAGGTGTGATGCCACGCCTCCCAGACCTAAGTTTTAGGCAGGTGTGATGCCACGCCTCCCGAGCTACGTTTTAGGCAGGTGTGATGCCACGCCTCCCAGAGCTATGTTTTAGGCAGGTGTGATGCCACGCCCCTCAGATTTAAGTTTTAGGCAGGTGTGATGCCACGCCTCCCGAGCTACGTTTTAGGCAGGTGTGATGCCACGCCTCCCAGAGCTATGTTTTAGGCAGGTGTGATGCCACGCCTCTCAGATTTAAGTTTTAGGCAGGTGTGATGCCACGCCTCCCAGAGCTAAGTTTTAGGCAGGTGTGATGCCACGCCTCTCAGAGCTATGTTTTAGGCAGGTGTGATGCCACGCCTCCCCTATGGCATGGCATGATGGGTAAGTATCTGCCAGTATTTCTCAGCATTGATCCTGACCGAATCCCCAATTCCAACTGCAGCCCCAAACTTGCAAGGAACCTCCACCATGCTTCACAGTTGGCTGCAGACACTCATTATTGTACCGCTCTCTAGCCCTTCCACCAGCAAACTGCCTCCTGCAACAGCCAAATATTTCACATTTTGACTCATCAATCCAGAGCACCTGCTCCCATTTTTCTGCCCCCCCCAGTAACTGATTGTTACTGTTACTACCTGATGGTAGGACTGAATCCTTTCTCTCTATCTGGAATTCTACACATTATTTGTAACGGATACTGCCTTCTGTTAATGAAAGTAGATTTGCAAAAAAAAGGAAAGAATAGAATAGTATAAAATAAAATAGAAAGATATAACCGTCTTCTGAAATTCGAATTTCAAACAGAATACATTTGAATTCGAATAGGTTAGATTAAATTTGATTGAATAGAAAAGATAGAATACATAGTTAGTCTGGCTGAAAAAGACAAAAGTCCATCCAGTTCAACCATAAAAAAAAAAGTTATAATCCTCCACCCACAGATGATCCAGAGGAAGGCAAAAACACCCAGCAAAGTACGATCCGATCTCCTTATTTCCTTCCTGATTAACCTCCCCGGCGGTCTGATTATGTCCATATTTCTGTGCTCAAAGCGGTACATTTTTTTGCATGGAAATATGTATTTTTTTAGTAATTCTTAGGAATAACTCTCTGAAATCTGTCCGGACAAGAGTCTAGTAAACATCCCGGGGAGGATAAAATGTGAAACCCAAAATCATAAATTATAATTTAATAAATAATCATAAAAAATAATAATATAATAATAATAAATGTAATTCAATAATATAATCACCAAAAACACTGAAATGTGAAATAGAGCGCCAAGTTGGCACATCGCTGAGCTCAGTCGCAGAATCGTTTTCAGTGTCTGATGAGGAATTTCCCCCACCAATCATTATCACTAGAGATGAGCGAATCGAACTTGGCGAAGTGGAATTCGTTTCGAATATTAGGAAAAATTCGATTCGCGCCGAATCCGAAAATTAGCAGACTTCGGATGCGCGAATCGAAATTTTTCCAAAAATGGCGGCGACATGTGCGGCGACGGAGCGGGGATCTCTGGGAAGGCGCGCAGACAAGGCGCGCTGACCCATAATGCATTCATTCATGACATGTGATCGCATTAGCCAATCAGCAGCCAGCCAGCCAGCACTGTGTAATGGTGGAGCTATAAATTGCGGCCATCTTACAATTCTCCATTTGCCTCCAGTCATTCAAGAGAGACAGACCGCTCTGTATTAGGGACAGAGTTAGGGCCACAGATACTTTAGGGACACAGAATCGTTACTTAGGGACACAAAACTGTTACTCAGGGACAGACACAGAACTGTTACTCAGGGACACAGAATTGTTACTGAGGGACACAGAACTGTTACTCAGGGACACAGAATTGTTACTGAGGGACACAGAATTGTTACTCAGGGACACAGAACTGTTACTCAGGGACACAGAACTGTTACTCAGGGACAGACACAGAATTGTTACTGAGGGACACAGAATTGTTACTGAGGGACACAGAATTGTTACTCAGGGACAGACACAGAATTGTTACTGAGGGACACAGAACTGTTACTCAGGGACACAGAACTGTTACTCAGGGACACAGAACTGTTACTCAGGGACACAGAATTGTTACTCAGGGACACAGAATTGTTACTCAGGGACAGACACAGAATTGTTACTGAGGGACACAGAATTGTTACTGAGGGACACAGAATTGTTACTGAGGGACACAGAACTGTTACTCAGGGACACAGAACTGTTACTCAGGGACAGACACAGAATTGTTACTGAGGGACACAGAATTGTTACTGAGGGACACAGAATTGTTACTGAGGGACACAGAATTGTTACTCAGGGACAGACACAGAATTGTTACTGAGGGACACAGAACTGTTACTCAGGGACACAGAACTGTTACTCAGGGACACAGAACTGTTACTCAGGGACAGACACAGAATTGTTACTGAGGGACACAGAATTGTTACTGAGGGACACAGAATTGTTACTGAGGGACACAGAATTGTTACTGAGGGACACAGAACTGTTACTCAGGGACACAGAACTGTTACTCAGGGACACAGAACTGTTACTCAGGGACACAGAACTATTACTCAGGGACAGACACAGAATTGTTACTCAGGGACAGACACAGAATTGTTACTGAGGGACACAGAATTGTTACTCAGGGACAGACACAGAATTGTTACTGAGGGACACAGAACTGTTACTCAGGGACACAGAACTGTTACTCAGGGACACAGAATTGTTACTCAGGGACAGACACAGAATTGTTACTGAGGGACACAGAATTGTTACTGAGGGACACAGAATTGTTACTGAGGGACACAGAATTGTTACTCAGGGACACAAAATTGTTACTCAGGGACACAGAATTGTTACTCAGGGACACAGAATTGTTACTCAGGGACACAGAACTGTTACTCAGGGACACAGAATTGTTACTCAGGGACACAGAACTGTTACTCAGGGACACAGAATTGTTACTCAGGGACAGACACAGAATTGTTACTGAGGGACACAGAATTGTTACTGAGGGACACAGAATTGTTACTCAGGGACACAGAATTGTTACTCAGGGACACAGAACTGTTATTCAGGGACACAGAATTGTTACTCAGGGACACAGAACTGTTACTCAGGGACACAGAATTGTTACTCAGGGACAGACACAGAATTGTTACTGAGGGACACAGAATTGTTACTGAGGGACACAGAATTGTTACTCAGGGACACAGAACTGTTACTCAGGGACACAGAATTGTTACTCAGGGACACAGAACTGTTACTCAGGGACACAGAATTGTTACTCAGGGACAGACACAGAATTGTTACTGAGGGACACAGAATTGTTACTGAGGGACACAGAATTGTTACTCAGGGACACAGAATTGTTACTCAGGGACACAGAATTGTTACTCAGGGACACAGAATTGTTACTCAGGGACACAGAACTGTTACTCAGGGACACAGAATTGTTACTCAGGGACAGACACAGAATTGTTACTGAGGGACACAGAATTGTTACTGAGGGACACAGAATTGTTACTCAGGGACAGACACAGAATTGTTACTGAGGGACACAGAACTGTTACTCAGGGACACAGAATTGTTACTCAGGGACACAGAACTGTTACTCAGGGACACAGAATTGTTACTCAGGGACAGACACAGAATTGTTACTGAGGGACACAGAATTGTTACTGAGGGACACAGAATTGTTACTGAGGGACACAGAATTGTTACTCAGGGACACAGAATTGTTACTCAGGGACACAGAATTGTTACTCAGGGACACAGAATTGTTACTCAGGGACACAGAACTGTTACTCAGGGACACAGAATCGTTACTCAGGGACACAGAATCGTTGAATTAAAGAGTATGTCAGACAACATGCAGAGGAGTGGCAGAGGAGGCAATGTTTCAGGAGCGAGCAGACGTGGCAGCAGAGGAAGGGGTCGAGGCAGCACTAGTCGCAGCCAGAGGCCAGTGCTCCCGGTGTCATCCAGCGGTCGTGTCTCCACCGACAACCCTGCCGTCATCGATTGGTTGGCTCGGTCGTCTTCCTCTTCCCAGGTCACCTCTGACACCTACAGCCAACGGTCGGTGTGTACGTCAGACACAACCGTTAGTTGGCATGGCTCGGGAGCAAGCCCACTGAAATCACGTGTCCTCTACCTGCCCCTGTCCTTTGGTGTTCCCTCACCAAGCGAAGTATCGCATGCTGTGGGCTCAGCCCCACTGTACAGTGAGGAAGAGCTAACAGAGGGCGGTCAGGAACGGGGGGAGACATCCGCCTCTTCAGCAGCCAGGCGAAGAAGTACTGGCGAGGAGAGTGGCTCGGTAGCCGGTCTAGAGACAGGTCTGTCTCCTGACCCACACGCAGCCGAGGGGGCTAGTAGTGAGGCGGAGACCCTAATTGATGATGATGAGGCTGATCGCACTTGGCAGCCTCGTCGTCATCAGGCTATTGCTTCCGCATCATCAGGAGAAGAGGGTGCCAGCTTGGCAGCGAGCGAAACAGTCGGTGGGTTGCCCAGGAGGCAGCAGGGTTGCAGCAGTGTCAGCGGAGGCAAACGGCCACGGAGTAGAGCACCAGCTCCACTGCTGGTGGGTTCCATTTTGTCATAGGGTGCTGGCAGATTACGGGCCTCCCATTGCTGCTGCCAGGCCCCTAATCTGCCATGGGCCCCTGTACCGCCTCCTCATGCTGCTGCCAGGTCCAGAGTGTGTCATGGGTCCCTGTACGGCCTCCCATTGCTGCTGTCTCCATCGCCACACTCTGCCATGTGCCACTTTCAGGTCTCCTCACACTGCTGGTGGGTTCCATTTTGTCATAGGGTGCTGGCAGATTACGGGCCTCCCATTGCTGCTGCCAGGCCCCTAATCTGCCATGGGCCCCTGTACCGCCTCCTCATGCTGCTGCCAGGTCCAGAGTGTGTCATGGGTCCCTGTACGGCCTCCCATTGCTGCTGTCTCCATCGCCACACTCTGCCATGTGCCACTTTCAGGTCTCCTCACACTGCTGGTGGGTTCCATTTTGTCATAGGGTGCTGGCAGATTACGGGCCTCCCATTGCTGCTGCCAGGCCCCTAATCTGCCATGGGCCCCTGTACCGCCTCCTCATGCTGCTGCCAGGTCCAGAGTGTGTCATGGGTCCCTGTACGGCCTCCCATTGCTGCTGTCTCCATCGCCACACTCTGCCATGTGCCACTTTCAGATCTCCTCACACTGCTGGTGGGTTCCATTCTGTCATAGGGTGCTGTATGGCCTCCCATTGCTGCTGCCAGGCCCCTAATCTGCCATGGGCCCCCCTACCGCCTCCTCATGCTGCTGCCAGGCCCGTAATCTGTCATGGGCCCCTGTACCGCCTCCTTATGCTGCTGCCAGGTCCAGAGTGTGTCATGGGTCCCTGTACCGCCTCCTCATGCTGCTGCCAGGCCCGTAATCTGCCATGGGCCCCTGTACCGCCTCCTCATGCTGCTGCCAGGTCCAGAGTGTGTCATGGGTCCCTGTACGGCCTCCCATTGCTGCTGCCAGGAGGCAGCAGGGTCGCAGCAGTGTCAGTGGAGGCAAATGGCCACGGAGTAGAGCACCAGCTCCACTGCAGCCTACCACCACGGCCAGTAGTGGTGCCGGTGCACACGGAGGAAGTAGCAGTCAGCCAGTGAGGAGTAGCGGGGGCAAAGTTTCCTACTCGGCGGTGTGGCAATTTTTCGTCAAGCCGCCTGAGGAAGTAAACGTAGCCGTATGTCGACTATGTGGCCAGAAAGTCAAGCGTGGCCAGGGGGCCCATGTTGGGACTACAGCGTTGCGTCAGCATATGCAGCGTCGCCATTCGGTGGCCTGGGAAAAACGTGATAAAGATACGGCGGTTCTGCCTGCCCCAGCCCAGGGTTCCATTTTGTCATAGGGTGCTGGCAGATTACGGGCCTCCCATTGCTGCTGCCAGGCCCGTAATCTGCCATGGGCCCCCGTACCGCCTCCTCATGCTGCTGCCAGGCCCGTAATCTGTCATGGGCCCCTGTACCGCCTCCTCATGCTGCTGCCAGGTCCAGAGTGTGTCATGCGTCCCTGTACCGCCTCCTCATGCTGCTGCCAGGCCCCTAATCTGCCATGGGCCCCTGTACCGCCTCCTCATGCTGCTGCCAGGTCCAGAGTGTGTCATGGGTCCCTGTACGGCCTCCCATTGCTGCTGTCTCCATCGCCACACTCTGCCATGTGCCACTTTCAGGTCTCCTCACACTGCTGGTGGGTTCCATTTTGTCATAGGGTGCTGGCAGATTACGGGCCTCCCATTGCTGCTGCCAGGCCCCTAATCTGCCATGGGCCCCTGTACCGCCTCCTCATGCTGCTGCCAGGTCCAGAGTGTGTCATGGGTCCCTGTACGGCCTCCCATTGCTGCTGTCTCCATCGCCACACTCTGCCATGTGCCACTTTCAGATCTCCTCACACTGCTGGTGGGTTCCATTCTGTCATAGGGTGCTGTATGGCCTCCCATTGCTGCTGCCAGGCCCCTAATCTGCCATGGGCCCCCCTACCGCCTCCTCATGCTGCTGCCAGGCCCGTAATCTGTCATGGGCCCCTGTACCGCCTCCTTATGCTGCTGCCAGGTCCAGAGTGTGTCATGGGTCCCTGTACCGCCTCCTCATGCTGCTGCCAGGCCCGTAATCTGCCATGGGCCCCTGTACCGCCTCCTCATGCTGCTGCCAGGTCCAGAGTGTGTCATGGGTCCCTGTACGGCCTCCCATTGCTGCTGCCAGGAGGCAGCAGGGTCGCAGCAGTGTCAGTGGAGGCAAATGGCCACGGAGTAGAGCACCAGCTCCACTGCAGCCTACCACCACGGCCAGTAGTGGTGCCGGTGCACACGGAGGAAGTAGCAGTCAGCCAGTGAGGAGTAGCGGGGGCAAAGTTTCCTACTCGGCGGTGTGGCAATTTTTCGTCAAGCCGCCTGAGGAAGTAAACGTAGCCGTATGTCGACTATGTGGCCAGAAAGTCAAGCGTGGCCAGGGGGCCCATGTTGGGACTACAGCGTTGCGTCAGCATATGCAGCGTCGCCATTCGGTGGCCTGGGAAAAACGTGATAAAGATACGGCGGTTCTGCCTGCCCCAGCCCAGGGTTCCATTTTGTCATAGGGTGCTGGCAGATTACGGGCCTCCCATTGCTGCTGCCAGGCCCGTAATCTGCCATGGGCCCCCGTACCGCCTCCTCATGCTGCTGCCAGGCCCGTAATCTGTCATGGGCCCCTGTACCGCCTCCTCATGCTGCTGCCAGGTCCAGAGTGTGTCATGCGTCCCTGTACCGCCTCCTCATGCTGCTGCCAGGCCCCTAATCTGCCATGGGCCCCTGTACCGCCTCCTCATGCTGCTGCCAGGTCCAGAGTGTGTCATGGGTCCCTGTACGGCCTCCCATTGCTGCTGTCTCCATCGCCACACTCTGCCATGTGCCACTTTCAGGTCTCCTCACACTGCTGGTGGGTTCCATTTTGTCATAGGGTGCTGGCAGATTACGGGCCTCCCATAGCTGCTGCCAGGCCCGTAATCTGCCATGGGCCCCTGTACCGCCTCCTCATGCTGCTGCCAGGTCCACAGTGTGTCATGGGTCCCTGTACGGCCTCCCATTGCTGCTGCCAGGCCCGTAATCTGTCATGGGCCCCCGTACCGACTCCTCATGCTGCTGCCAGGCCCGTAATCTGCCATGGGCCCCTGTACCGCCTCCTCTTGCTGCTGCCAGGCCCGTAATCTGCCATGGGCCCCTGTACCGCCTCCTCATGCTGCTGCCAGGCCCGTAATCTGTCATGGGCCCCCGTACCGCCTCCTCATGCTGCTGCCAGGTCCAGAGTGTGTCATGGGTCCCTGTACGGCCTCCCATTGCAGCTGTCTCCATCGCCACACTCTGCCATGTGCCACTTTCAGGTCTCCTCACACTCCTGCTGGTTTCCATTTTGTCATAGGGTGCTGTATGGCCTCCCATTGCTGCTGCCTCCACCGCCACACTGTGGCTCCACACTCTGGTTTTGGCCCCGTGACTGGCCAAATGAGTGAAGTGTGCGGTGATTCTAAGATCGACGGCACTCATCTGCATGTCATACTGACTGACAGTATTATTTCTCTTCCCCAGCAGACTCCAAGGGCATTTAAATTAAAGGTACAGTGTTCTGCACTAATATAAAGTCTCTCTGAAGCCTAGAAACACCCTTTTATAAGTTAAATTCACAGCGAATATATTCGACTCGAATCGAATTTTTTCCACGAATTCGCCGAATCAGTGGAATCGAATTTTTGAATAATTCGCTCATCTCTAATTATCACTCAATTCTGCAAGTGGTTCTGATTTACTATCGCTGTTCTCTATCCGCTCCAAAACCGCGTCTGACCTAAAGGGACGCTTTTTGGACGCCATGGACGTTTCTCAGTTTCCAGGCAGAAAGGGCGGTAAAAATGCAGGCAGGGCGCCGGACAAAGCACTCGGGACACAATGTATGTGAAATGGTTTGATACAGGAATGTTATACTATGTGATTTTACTGTATTTAGTGAATGTCACTTTTTGTTTTTTTCAAATTTCCCGCCAGTTCCCTCCCCCGTACGTCCCGACGTCGCAGGGACCGGAACCCGGAAGACAGGTGCCGGCATCGGCCGGAGGACATTGCAGGGGACACTTCAGGGGGGACATCGCAGGAGCGCAGGACAAGGTAAGTGATCGAGAGATCCCGGAGCAACGCTGCATGGTAAGCCCGAGTTTAGCTCGGGGGGGGGGGGGGGGTTACCGCTTTTGGTGCTGAAACTTTCCCCGAGCTACACTCAGGAATACCGCCAGGGGGGTAATAAAAAAAAAATAGAAAAAAAACATAGAATAGAATAACATAGGAAGAGTATAACCTTCCGAAATGCAAACTTGAATGTTGATTCAGTTCGACTGAATCTGCAAAATTCGAATTGAATTTGAAAACGAATCGACGCAACAAAACGAAATGAGATCCAAAGACGAGATAAATGAATTTAACTCAACAAAATGATGGAAATATTTTTTTCGTTCAGCACATGTCTACAGCGGAGGTGCCTAGAAAAGCGATCACAGTGATCACATGATCAGGGGCCGGATCTCCTGGTCATTGGTACGAGATGTCGGTGAGCGCTCGCTCTAGGGGAGCACAATGGAGCGTGATTTCAGCACAGACACAGCCAGGAATATATGGAGCCGTGTGGAAGAAGGCCGAGCTGCTTGAGGCCGGATATGGGGAACGCTCGGCGGGAACGGGTGAGAAATGTGTGTTGAAAGTCCTGGTGAACACAAGTCTTGGATATGATTTACCAACGTTTTCACCCAAGATTCACACAACTTTATCCGCTTTCCTGCCGCCCTATAGAAGTACTGCTACCAGGCGGCAGGGCTGCGCAAAACCACCTATATACTGTATACGTGATTCACATTTCTGGGTAGGGGGTGCGTGTGTGCCGCCCTACCCGGGCTGCCATTGGCGGCTAGGGATGTCAATCACCGGGTCCCGGCCAGAGATCCCCGCTGGCACCCGGCGATTGTCAGGCAAAGCTGACAGGGGAGAGACCAGGGGCGGACTGACAAATCATGGGGCCCCCGGGCAATAGGGGATCATGGGGCCCCTGTGTCCTTGCCCAAACTCAAAAAAGCCTATGAAAAAGGTACCAGGGGCATCTCATGGGACCCCCTACTGACCCCGGGCCCTCGGGCAGTGCCCGAGATTCCAAATGGTCAGTCCACCCCTGGGAGAGACCTGTGTGTAACCAACATAGATCTGTCAGCAAGGACATGCTGCTTTGTATCTCTCTGCACAGCATGTCTCCAAACACACAGCACACAGTTAACCCTTTGATCGCCCCTCATGTTAACCCCTTCCTGCCCAGTGCCATTAGTACAGCGTCGGGGCTTTTTATTAGCACTGATCACTGTATTGGTGTCACTGGGGATGTCAGTGACACCAAGTCAGTCCCCCCTCCCCCCAGTGTCAGAATGCCCGCCGCAGTCCCGCTATAAATCTCTGATCACCGCCATTACTAGTAAAAATAATTTTTAAAAACCCCAGTATCTATCCCGCCATTTGTAGACGCTATAACTTTCACGTAAACCAATTAATTTACACGTTTTGGGATTATTTTCAGTGAAGACGCGGAGCGGGAGACATTTTGGCCGAAATTTATGACAAAATTTGATTTTTTGAAACATTTTTATTGTCATGTTTAATAGCAAAAAGTCAGAAATATTTTTTGTTTTCAAAATTGTTTTTTTTTTTTGTTTATAGCGCAAAAAATAAAAAACCGTACAGGCGATCAAACACCACCTAAACAAAGCGCCATTTCAGCAAACCTTTATAAATACTGTATAATAATAATCATTTGTGGGGAAAAAAAGGACATAAATTTAATTTGGGTGCGGCGTTGCATGACCGCGCAATTGTCAGTTAAAGTAACGCAGCGCCGTATTGCAAAAAATGGCCTGGTCAGGAAGGGGGGAATCCTCTGGAGGGGGAGGGGGGAATCCTCTGGAGGGAGAGGGGGGGAATCCTCTGGAGGGGGAGGGGGGAATCCTGTGGAGGGGGAGAGGGGGGGAATCCTCTGGAGGGAGAGGGGGGGAATCCTCTGGAGGGGGAGGGGGGAATCCTGTGGGGGGGGAGAGGGGAATCCTCTGGAGGGAGAGGGGGGGAATCCTCTGGAGGGGGAGGGGGGGAATCCTCTGGAGGGGGAGGGGGGAATCCTCTGGAGGGGGAGGGGGGGATCCTCTGGAGGGGGAGGGGGGAATCCTCTGGAGGGGGAGGGGTTAATTCAATATTTATCTCTTTTTCTGGTGAAAAATGATGTGTAAATCTGAGTGAAAGTCGTGTGAATCTTGAGGGGTATCGTTGATGAATGGACCTCGCAGCGCTGGAAGGCATTGCTGGGGATTTCCTGACTCGGGAGGAATGTGTGAAGCTGTCAGAATGCCGTCTGTTGGCTCTCCTGTCAGTGACACCTGAAGGCAGTTTTAGTCACTCAGCTGGTAACAGATCCGGGCAGGAAAGTCGCATTCCGCGCCACATTTACAAACAACTTCAACACAAAAGTATCGACAACATGGAGGCAGAACACAGAGACGTGGCGGCTCAGCGGGATGCCAATAGCTCTCTGGGCTGATAGAGATGCACTCAGATTTGTCCCTGGAGACAGAAAGTGGATCCTGGGGTGATCCATCCCGCCTGCCTGCCTGTCCTGGGGTGATCCATCCTGCCTGCCTGTCCCGGGGTGATCCATCCCGCCTGCCTGCCTGTCCTGGGGTGATCCATCCCGCCTGCCTGCCTGTCCTGGGGTGATCCATCCCTCCTGCCTATCCCGGGACGATCCATCCCGCCTGCCTGTCCCGAGACGATCCATCCCACCTGCCTGCCTGTCCCGGGATGATCCATCCCACCTGCCTGCCTGTCCCGGGGTGAT
This sequence comes from Staurois parvus, assembly GCF_062004578.1. Taxonomy (NCBI): domain Eukaryota; kingdom Metazoa; phylum Chordata; class Amphibia; order Anura; family Ranidae; genus Staurois; species Staurois parvus. The sequence continues at coordinate 163,786 of NW_028319093.1, forward strand.
CCATCCCGCCTGCCTGTCCTGGGGTGATCCATCCTGCCTGCCTGTCCTGGGGTGATCCATCCTGCCTGCCTGTCCTGGGGTGATCCATCCCGCCTGCCTGTCCTGGGGTGATCCATCCCGCCTGCCTGCCTGTCCTGGGACGATCCATCCCGCCTGCCTGCCTGTCCTGGGACGATCCATCCCACCTGCCTGTCCCGGGACGATCCATCCCACCTGCCTGTCCCGGGACGATCCATCTCTCCTGCCTGTCCCGTGACGATCCATCTCTCCTGCCTGTACTTATTATTATTATACAGGATTTATGGTGCCAACAGTGTGCTCAGCGCTTTACAATATAACGGGAAACAGTACAGCAACAATACAGATCAATACAAGAGGGATAGGAGGCCTGATCCTGGGAGCTTACAATCTAGGAGGGAGGGGCTGGTCCTGGGAGCTTACAATCTAAGAGGGAGGGCCTGATCCTGGGAGCTTACAGTCTAAGAGGGAGGGGCCTGATCCTGGGAGCTTACAATCTAAGAGGGAGGGCCTGACCCTGGGAGCTTACAATCTAAGAGGGAGGGGCTGATCCTGGGAGCTTACAATCTAAGAGGGAGGGGCTGGTCCTGGGAGCTTACAATCTAAGAGTGAGGGGCTGATCCTGGGAGCTCACAATCTAAGAGGGAGGGGCTGATCCTGGGAGCTCACAATCTAAGAGGGAGGGGCTGATCCTGGGAGCTTACAATCTAAGAGGGAGGGGCTGGTCCTGGGAGCTTACAATCTAAGAGGGAGGGTTTCACGGATCCAACGCACACGCCCACAGCGACTAGCTAACCAAGGCGCGCACGGCGGCCGTGACTTGGGGTAAGAGGGAATAAGGGGGATCAATCTGAATATATATATATATACGTATATAAGACTGGCCGTGCTATACTTTCACAGCCCACACTGCCTCTGGCCACCACTAGAGGGAGACTCCACTCCAATCCAGCCGGCTGACCACACACAGGCAGACACAAATCTTATATACAATCTGGTGCACCCTAAGGGTTGGGGAGCAGCCTAGCAATTCCATGAGCCCAGCTTCAGTACCCAGAAGTCACTTATTAATTTTTTTATTTAATATCACGAAAGTGTGCATAGCATAAAATATGTACAAAGTATAAAAAGTTACAGAAAATACAAAAAATACTGTTAGGGACCAGCCGGTGGTAGCCTCTAGCGTTCCACAGACCAGAATCCCCCAGGGTGCGGAATCTAAGTTCCGACCTGCTTGTTCACCAGAGCCCCTGATGGTGGGGATGGACTTGGAGCAAGCCGAGACCAGGTCGCGGCCCCTGGGTGCAACCAGCTGTGGTAGAGGCACCTGTCGGTGGTACGCAGCAGGTGAAAGTCTGATGTGAGGAGGCAGAGTAAGCGAGGTCAGACAGGCCGGGTCGGTACCTGCGGAGCAGGTCGGTAGAAACGGCAGGCAGAGGGATAAACGGGTCACAGTCCAGGTTTGGCAGCTGGAGATCAAAAGTGCAGGAGCAGGCAGGAGAATGGTCAGGCAAGCCAGGGGTCAGAGCAGGAGAAGTCAGCAGATCAGGATCAGGCAGGGTCAGCAGCAAAGTAAACTCACAGAACATAGATAAGACCATATGGCACTGGAGCATTGCAATAGCCGGGTTTAAATAGCCCGCCCGACTCCTGACAGGCACTCCTGGGTCCTAGTGCTTGCCCAGCGTCGTCATTGGTGACAGGCGCGCCTGGGTCCTAGTGCCTGCCTGCCTATACGTTTTGTCAGGATTCTATGCATGTGCAGATTCGATCGCCGCGGCGATCTTCCCATTCCCTGACAAATACAAGAAGACACACAAATGACTATTCACTATAAAAGGGAATAAAACAGAGATAAAACTTTTACCAAGATTTATCCTGCGACTGGAGCAAGTCAGGGAAAGTTAGCAATCCGTCAGTCAATCGAACTGACTCCATATGAATCACACCGTCCATACCTCAGGGTCCTCAATTTATGGGAATATGGACGTGGGCTGGACATGAGCCCTTGGCCAATCAACTTTGGGGGGTGTTCCTGTACCAGCCCACAGGACGTTCTGGGTACTTAAATGCCCAAAGTCGATTGGACCAAGAACAGTTTGAATCACCAAGTCAGGGATTGAATTTACGACACCAGCGCATCAGTCCGATCGCGACAGTACCAATCGCTGTTCCGCTATCGCAATCAGGCGCCATATAACAGTTTTCAGCATTTCTCTGGGACCCCACATAGGCCACAAATATAGTTTTACATGCAGATGTAACCTACAGAGTGTCCAATCAGAAGGAAGTATTTTCATCTCTCTGCAACTAATATTTTAGCTTTTATGAGAGATGAAACATATTCCTTTGATCTGTGGGTATACCTCAGAGCTCCCAGACACATTGGAGCCACTCCTGGTCTCCTGCTGTGTCATGAAGCCAAACCATCTCCAGCCTTTTCCTTCTAGATTTCCCAGAAGGTGACAAATCTTATTGGCAACTAGGTGTCACCTCCTTCCAGAGGAAGCTCTGTCCCTTTCAGATGCTAATTGGTGACCATATGTCTCTGACTGAATCCTGAACACATCTTATATTATTATAATATGGAATACTAAATCTACATTGTCATATTTTCTACAGATCACATCTCAGCTACTCAATCTTACATGTACGTTACAGAGGGGCTGATCCTGGGAGCTTACAATCTAAGAGGGAGGTACAAAAGGTAATAACTGTGGGGGATGGAGTGGTTGGAAGAGTAGAAGATTCCATTATTAGCTGAGAGCAGGATAGGCTTCCTTGAAGAGATCGGTTTTCAGAGATCGCCTAAAAGTGAGCAGAGTAGGCGATAGTCTGATAAATTGGGGTAGAGAGTTCCAGAGGATGGGGGAGGCTCTGGAGAAGTCCTGGAGATGAGCATGGGAGAAGACGAGGGAGCTACAGAGTAGGAGGTGGTGGAAGGAGCAGAGAGGATGGTTTGGGTGATATTTGCAGACAAGATTGGTAATGTAATTTGGGGTGGAGTTATAAATGGCTTTATATGCTGTTTTTAATGTTTTTAATGTTATACGTTGGGCAATGGGAAGCCAATGGTGGGATTGGCAGAGAGGGGTGGAGGCCAGTGGAGGGATTGGCAGAGAGGGGTGGATGATACTGAGTGGAGGCCAGTGGAGGGATTGGCAGAGAGGGGTGGAGGACACTGAATGGAGGCCAGTGGAGGGATTGGCAGAGAAGGGTGGAGGACACTGAATGGAGGCCAGTGGAGGGATTGGCAGAGAGGGGTGAAGGACACTGAATGGAGGCCAGTGGAGGGATTGGCAGAGAGGGGTGGAGGACACTGAGTGGAGGCCGGTGGAGGGATAGCAGGGATGGGTGGAGGACACTGAATGGAGGCCAGTGGAGGGATTGGCAGAGAAGGGTGGAGGACACTGAGTTGAGGCCAGTGGAGGGATGGCAGAAAGGGGTGGAGGACATGGAATGGAGCCCAGTGGAGGGATGGCAGATACAGAACGGTTAGTAAGGTGGATGAATCTGGCAGCAGCATTCATGATAGACTGAAGAGGGGATAGCCTGCGATGAGGTCAGCCAATGAGGAGGGAGTTACAATAGTCTAGGCGAGATATAACCAGGGAGTGAATAAGTTGCGTAGTGGTTTCCGAGGTTAGGAATGGACGTATCTTGGAGATGTTGTGGAGGTTGGAGGTATTGCAGAGATGAAATCTACAAGATTTGGACAGTGATTGGATTTGGGGCTGAAAGGACAGATGGGAGTCTAGGATTACACCTCGTACCCCGGCATGAGGGGAGGGACTGATGGTTGTATTATTGATCTTGATGATGAAGTCAGGGGGGGGCGCGGGCTGGGGGGAATACTAAGAGCTCAGTTTTGGAAAGATTGAGTTGAGGAAGTGGAGTGACATCCATGCCGATATGTCACTTAGTAGGTTAGTAAAGCGAGAGGAGACTGAAGGGGTGAGATGAGGAGGAGACTGAAGAGGTGAGGTGAGAAGGAGACTGAAGGGGTGAGGTGAGGAGGAGACTGAAGGGGTGAGGAGACTGAAGGGGTGAGGTGTGGAGGAGACTGAAGAGGTGAGGTGAGGAGGAGACTGAAGGGGTGAGGTGAGGAGGAGACTGAAGGGGTGAGGTGAGGAGGAGACTGAAGGGGTGAGGAGACTGAAGGGGTGAGGAGACTGAAGGGGTGAGGTGTGGAGGAGACTGAAGAGGTGAGGTGTGGAGGAGTCTGAAGGGGTGAGGTGAGGAGGAGACTGAAGTGGTGAGGTGAGGGGTAGAAATATAGATTTATGTGTCATCAGTGTAGAGATGGTACTGGAAGCCATGGGAGTTTATCAAGTGACCAAGGGAGGAGGTGTAGATAGAGAAAAGAAGGGGTCCAAGGACAGAACCTTGGGGGACCCCTACAGAAAGAGGGAGTGGAGAGGAGGAGACCGAGCTATAGGTAACGCTGAAGGAGCGCTGCGATAGGTAGGAGGAGAATCAGGAGAGAGCAGAGTCTCGGTGGCCAAGAGAGTGGAGTTTTTGAAGACGAGAAGATGGTCAACCGTATCAAAAGCTGCAGAAAGGTCAAGTAGTAAGAGTACGGAGTAATGGCCATTGGTTGGGATGAGTACGGAGTAGTGGCCATTGGTTGGGATGAGTACGGAGTAGTGGCCATTGGTTGGGATAAATATGGAGTAGTGACCATCGGTTGGGATGAGTACGGAGTAGTGGCCATTGGTTGGGATAAATATGGAGTAGTGGCCATCGGTTGGGATGAGTACAGAGTAGTGGCCATTGGTTGGGATTAGTACGGAGTAGTGGCCATTGGTTGGGATGAGTACGGAGTAGTGGCCATCGGTTGGGATGAGTACAGAGTAGTGGCCATTGGTTGGGATTAGTACGGAGTAGTGGCCATAGGTTGGGATGAGTACGGAGTAGTGGCCATTGGTTGGGATGAGTACGGAGTAGTGGCCATTGGTTGGGATGAGTATGGATTAGTGGCCATTGGTTGGGATGAGTACGGAGTAGTGGCCATTGGTTGGGATGAGTACGGAATAGTTGCCATTGGTTGGGATGAGTACGGAGTAGTGGCCATTGGTTGGGATGAGTACGGAATAGTTGCCATTGGTTGGGATGAGTATGGAGTAGTGGCCATTGGTTGGGATGAGTATGGAGTAGTGGCCATTGGTTGGGATAAGTACGGAATAGTGGCCATTGGTTGGGATAAGTATGGAGTAGTGGCCATTGGTTGGGATGAGTACGGAGTGGTGGCCATTGGTTGGGATAAGTATGGAGTAGAGGCCATTGGTTGGGAGGCACGATACTAAGGGGACACTATTCTAAGGAGGCACTATACTAAGGAGGCACTATACTAAGGAGGCACTATACTAAGGGGGCACTATACTAAGGGGACACTATACTAAGGGGACACTATACTAAGCGGACACTATACTAAGGAGGCACTATACTAAGGGGACACTATACTAAGGGGACACTATACTAAGGGGACACTATACTAAGCGGACACTATACTAAGGAGGCACTATACTAAGGGGACACTATACTAAAGGGACACTATACTAAGGAGGCACTATGCTAAGGGGGCACTATACTAAGGGGACACTATGCTAAGGGGGCACTATACTAAGGGGACACTATACTAAGGGGGCACTACACTAAGGAGGCACTACACTAAGGGGACACTATACTAAGGGGACACTATACTAAGGAGGCACTATACTAAGGGGACACTATACTAAGGGGACACTATACAAAGGAGGCACTATGCTAAGGGGACACTATACTAAGGGGACACTATACTAAGGAGGCACTATACTAAGGGGACACTATACTAAAGGGACACTATACTAAGGAGGCACTATGCTAAGGGGGCACTATACTAAGGGGACACTATGCTAAGGGGGCACTATACTAAGGGGACACTATACTAAGGGGACACTATGCTAAGGGGGCACTATGCTAAGGGGGCACTATACTAAGGGGACACTATACTAAGGGGACACTATACAAAGGAGGCACTATGCTAAGGGGACACTATACTAAGGGGACACTATACAAAGGAGGCACTATGCTAAGGGGACACTATACTAAGGGGACACTATACTAAGAGGACACTATACTAAGGAGGCACTATACTAAGGGGACACTATACTAAGGAGGCACTATACTAAGGGGACACTATACTAAGGGGACACTATACTAAGGAGGCACTATACTAAGGAGGCACTATACTAAGGGGACACTATACTAAGGAGGCACTATACTAAGGGGACACTATACTAAGGGGACACTATACTAAGAGGACACTATACTAAGGAGGCACTATACTAAGGAGGCACTATACTAAGGGGACACTATACTAAGAGGACACTATACTAAGGGGACACTATACTAAGGAGGCACTATACTAAGGAGGCACTATACTAAGGGGACACTATACTAAGGGGACACTATACTAAGAGGACACTATACTAAGGGGACACTATACTAAGGAGGCACTATACTAAGGGGACACTATACTAAGGGGACACTATACTAAGGAGGCACTATACTAAGGGGACACTATACTAAGGGGACACTATACTAAGGAGGCACTATACTAAGGGGACACTATACTAAGGGGACACTGTACTAAGGAGGCACTATGCTAAGGGGGCACTATACTAAGGGGACACTATACTAAGGAGGCACTATACTAAGGGGACACTATACTAAGGGGACACTATACTAAGGAGGCACTATACTAAGGGGACACTATACTAAGGGGACACTATACTAAGATGACACTATACTAAGGGGACACTATACTAAGGAGGCACTATACTAAGGGGACACTATACTAAGGGGACACTATACTAAGGGGACACTATACTAAGGAGGCACTATACTAAGGAGGCACTATACTAAGGGGACACTATACTAAGGGGACACTGTACTAAGGAGGCACTATGCTAAGGGGGCACTATACTAAGGGGACACTATACTAAGGAGGCACTATACTAAGGGGACACTATACTAAGGGGACACTATACTAAGATGACACTATACTAAGGGGACACTATACTAAGGAGGCACTATACTAAGGGGACACTATACTAAGGGGACACTATACTAAGGGGACACTATACTAAGGGGGCACTATACTAAGGGGACACTATACTAAGGGGACACTATACTAAGGAGGCACTATACTAAGGGGACACTATACTAAGGGGCCACTATACTAAGGGGACACTATACTAAGGGGACACTATACTAAGGGGACACTATACTAAGGGGACACTATACTAAGGAGGCACTATACTAAGGGGACACTATACTAAGGGGACACTATACTAAGGAGGCACTATACTAAGGGGACACTATACTAAGGAGGCACTATACTAAGGGGACACTATACTAAGGGGACACTATACTAAGGAGGCACTATACTAAGGGGACACTATACTAAGGGGACACTATACTAAGGGGACACTATACAAAGGAGGCACTATGCTAAGGGGACACTATACTAAGGGGACACTATACTAAGGAGGCACTATACTAAGGGGACACTATACTAAGGGGACACTATACTAAGGAGGCACTATACTAAGGGGACACTATACTAAGGAGGCACTATACTAAGGGGACACTATACTAAGGGGACACTATACTAAGGGAACACTATATTAAGGGGACACTATACTAAGGAGGCACTATACTAAGGGGACACTATACTAAGGGGACACTATACTAAGGGAACACTATATTAAGGAGGCACTATACTAAGGGGACACTATACTAAGGGGACACTATACTAAGGGGACACTATACTAAGGAGGCACTATACTAAGGAGGCACTATACTAAGGGGACACTATACTAAGGGGACACTGTACTAAGGAGGCACTATGCTAAGGGGGCACTATACTAAGGGGACACTATACTAAGGAGGCACTATACTAAGGGGACACTATACTAAGGGGACACTATACTAAGGAGGCACTATACTAAGGGGACACTATACTAAGGGGACACTATACTAAGATGACACTATACTAAGGGGACACTATACTAAGGAGGCACTATACTAAGGGGACACTATACTAAGGGGACACTATACTAAGGGGACACTATACTAAGGGGGCACTATACTAAGGGGACACTATACTAAGGGGACACTATACTAAGGAGGCACTATACTAAGGGGACACTATACTAAGGGGCCACTATACTAAGGGGACACTATACTAAGGGGACACTATACTAAGGGGACACTATACTAAGGGGACACTATACTAAGGAGGCACTATACTAAGGGGACACTATACTAAGGGGACACTATACTAAGGAGGCACTATACTAAGGGGACACTATACTAAGGAGGCACTATACTAAGGGGACACTATACTAAGGGGACACTATACTAAGGAGGCACTATACTAAGGGGACACTATACTAAGGGGACACTATACTAAGGGGACACTATACAAAGGAGGCACTATGCTAAGGGGACACTATACTAAGGGGACACTATACTAAGGAGGCACTATACTAAGGGGACACTATACTAAGGGGACACTATACTAAGGAGGCACTATACTAAGGGGACACTATACTAAGGAGGCACTATACTAAGGGGACACTATACTAAGGGGACACTATACTAAGGGAACACTATATTAAGGGGACACTATACTAAGGAGGCACTATACTAAGGGGACACTATACTAAGGGGACACTATACTAAGGGAACACTATATTAAGGAGGCACTATGCTAAGGGGACACTATACTAAGGGGACACTATACTAAAGGGACACTATACTAAGGGGGCACTATACTAAGGGGACACTATACTAAGGAGGCACTATGCTAAGGGGACACTATACTAAGGGAACACTATACTAAGGGGACACTATACTAAAGGGACACTATACTAAGGGGGCACTATATTAAGGGGACACTATACTAAGGAGGCACTATACTAAGGGGCCACTATACTAAGGGGACACTATACTAAGGGGACACTATACTAAGGGGACACTATACTAAGGAGGCACTATACTAAGGGGACACTATACTAAGGGGACACTATACTAAGGGGACACTATACTAAGGAGGCACTATACTAAGGGGACACTATACTAAGGGGACACTATACTAAGGGGACACTATACTAAGGAGGCACTATTCTAAGGGGGCACTATCCTAAGGGGACACTATACTAAGGGGACACTATACTAAGGAGGCACTATACTAAAGATGCGGAAAGGACCAACAAAACGGGGAGCCAGTTTCGGTGCGGGCACCTGAAGATTGAGGTTACGAGTGGACAACCACACCTGATCTCCGACCTGGTATGAAGGAGCGGGCAACCGCCTACGATCAGCCTGGCGCTGGGCTGAGTCCTTCAAGGACCTCTGGATCTGCCCCCACGAGGAATGCAGGGCAGCAAGATGGTTATCCACAGCCGGAATGTCCTGTGGCGAGAACAACTCAGGCAATACAGCAGGTTGGAACCCATAGTTGGCCATGAAGGGAGACATCCCGGAGGAGGAGTTGACAGCCGAGTTCCTCGCAAACTCTGCCCATGGCAGGAGATCGACCCAATTGTCTTGATGGTAAGAGATATAGCAGCGAAGGAATTGTTCCAGGGCCTGGTTGGAACACTCCGTAGCCCCATTGGACTACGGGTGGTAGGCCGAAGAGAAGAAGAGCTTGATACGCAACTGGGAGCAGAAGGCGCACCAGAACCTGGACACAAACTGGCTCCCACGGTCTGAGACAATCACCTTGGGCAACCCATGCAAGCGAAAGATCTCCCTGGCGAAAACCGTAGCCAGTTCTTGCGCAGTCGGCAATCTCTTGAACAGAACACAATGGCACATCTTGGAGAAACGATCAATGACCATAAGAATGACCGTATGGCCTTGAGACGCAGGGAGGTCCACAATAAAATCCATGCCCAGGTGTGACCAGGGACGCTCCCCATTGGGAATGGGTTGCAGAAAGCCCAAAGGAAGATGCCGAGGAGATTTATTCTGGGCACAGACCGAACATGCCGCTACATATGAGGCGATGTCGGAACAGAGAGAGGGCCACCAGAATAAATGAGAAATTACCCAGGACAACTGGTTCCTCCCTGGATGACCGGCAGCCTTGGAATTATGGTAGGTATGCAGCAAGCGGGTGCGCAATCTTTTAGGTACGAAACATCTACCAGCCGGTCTCTCAGCGGGAGCATCAGTTTGAGCCGCCAAAATCTGCTCCTCAAGGGGCAAACTCAGGCTGGTACGAATGGCAGTCAGGATCTGATCCGGAGGTATGACCGAGGTCGGCTCAGTCCTCCCTGGACAGCTCAGAGTATTGCCGCGACAATGCATCAGCCCTGACATTCTTGGAGCCAGGCAAATAGGAGACCACATAGTTAAAACGTGACAAGAACAGAGCCCATCTGGCCTGACGGGGCGTCAACCACTTAGCCTCCGAGAGATACGTCAGGTTCTTGTGGTCAGTGAGAATGAGGACCGGAACCGCAGAACCCTCGAGCAGGTGCCTCCATTCCTTGAGAGCCTGAATAATGGCCAACAACTCCCTGTCTCCAATCTGGTAGTTGCATTCTGCGGAGGAAAGCTTCCTGGAATAGAACCCACAGGGAAGTAGGGTCCATTGGGCGACCGACGCTGAGACAGGAGGGCGCCTACTCCCGTCTCAGATGCATCAACCTCGAGGACAAAAGGCAACCCAGGATTCGGATGAGACAGTATTGGAGCCGAAGCGAAGGCGGATTTCAGAGCTTCGAAAGCTAAGATGGCCTTGGATGACCACTCGTGGGGATTACTGCCCTTCTTGGTCAGATCTGAGAGAGGCTTGGCCAGCGTGGAGAAGTTCCTGATAAACTTCCGATAATAGTTGGCGAATCCCAAAAAGCGCTGAATGGACCGAAGACCACTGGGACGAGGCCACTGCAGAACCGCCAAAACCTTCTGAGGGTCCATGGAAAAACCCACAGCGGAAATGATGTAGTCCAAAAAGGCAACCTGGAATCGGTGAAATTCACACTTGTCGAGCTTACAGAAAAGCTCGTTCTCACGCAACCGTTGCAGCACCCGCTTAACATCCTGGATATGAGACTCCATGAAGGCAGAGTAAACCAGGATGTCATCCAAGTAAACCACCACGCACTGCTGCAACAAGTCACGCAAGACATCATTAATGAACTCCTGAAAGACCGCGGGCGCATTACACAACTCGAAGGGCATAACCAGGGATTCATCGTGGCCGATTCTGGTGTTGAACGCGGTCTTCCACTCGTCGCCCTCCTTGATCCGTACGAGGTTGTACGCCGCCAGAAGGTCGAGTTTAGTAAAGACCGTTGCTCCCTTGAGGCGGTCGAACAACTCGGTAATCAATGGAATTGGATAAGCATTCTTAATCGTGATTCGATTGAGACCCCTATAATCAATGCAAGGCCTCAATTTTTCATGAACAAAAAGCCAGCTCCAGCTGGAGAAGTAGACTTACAAATATGCCCCCGGGAAAGCGCATCCACAACGTACTCCTCCATGGCCTGATTCTCTGCAACTGAAAGAGGATACACCCTGCCCCGCGGAGGAGTGGCACCGGGTTGTAAGGCTATGGCACAATCATATGGACGATGAGGAGGCAGAGCACCGGCGCGCACCTTGTCAAATAGGTCCAGATACTCCCCATAGTCAGTGGGCAACACAGAGTCCGAGGAGCCACACAACACCTTAACAGGTCCACGGATGCAACCGGCCTTACACTGTGGAGACCACGAGAGAATCTCAGCCGACCGCCAATCAAAGGTCGGATTGTGCTTCTGAAGCCAGGGATAGCCCAAAACCATGGAGTAGTGCGGAGAAGAAATTACCTGGAAACAGGCCAACTCCCTGTGAACAGCCCCAATAGCTACTTCAACCGGCAGGGTCTCGTGGGTAACCTGCGACGGTTGCAGGGGCCTGCCATCTATCGCCTCGAGAACCAATGGAGTAAGTCGAGCCTGCAGAGGAATGGAGTACTGGGCAGCAAACAAACTGTCCATATACAACCTGCCAGCACCAGAGTCTACCAACGCCTGGGCCGTCACTGAGCCTTCCGCCCAAGAGAGGACAACGGTGATTAGTGGTTAATCTTTACGAGAAACCGGGGACAAGGAAACTCCACCCAAAATCTGCCCCCGACAGGATCTCAGGTGCGAGCGTTTCCCGGACGGACCGGACAGGACTGCCGAAAATGCCCACCGAGACCACAGCACAGGCAGCGGCCCTCCTGACGCTGAGAGGCCCGCTCCCCCTCAGAAAGGCGAGCAAACCCCAGCTGCATGGGCTCACTACCAGACAAGCCATCCCCAGGAGGCGTGGGAGGAGAGGGAGGAACGGGTGGGACAGAAAATGTAGGCGCCAATCATTTAGGAGGCCGCCGCAGACGCTCCTTAAGTGAAGGCCTCTCCCTGAGCCTAGGTGTCAATCAGGATTAGGAAGGAAATGAGTGCTTCGAGCTCCACAGGCAGTTCTTTGGCTGCAATCTCGTCCTTCAAAGCATCTGAGAGACCATGAGAGAGAGCAGCCACCAGAGCCTCATTGTTCCAACCCACCTCTGCCACCAGGGTACGAAACTCTATGGCGTACTCGGCAACGGTCCGTGAACCCTGATGCATGGACATGAGTAGCTTGGCAGCAGAGGCGGAGCGAGCCGGCACATCGAATACCTTACGGAATGAGGCAACAAAACCGGCAAACTCGTGAATCACAGGGTTATTGTTCTCCCATAAGGGATTTGCCCAGGCCAAGGCCTTGTCTGAGGAAGCCCACCTTTGACCTCTCCGTAGGAAAAGCGTGGGGTATCAATTCAAAATATATGCCCACTTGGTTAAGGAAACGCCGACACCGACTTGGCTCACCCCAAAGCGCTGTGGAAGGGGGGCTGACCCAGTCATACCTCTGGGCACCGCAGGTGCAGCAGCAGATGCAGAGGTAGGCGCAGCAACCAGAGCAACAACGGGAGTGACCACCAGAGTGACAACCGGCCTAATAGCACCAGGAGCAAGGTGCGCTGTGTGTGCAAGCAGAGTCTGCAACGCCTGAGCGAACTGATACAAGAGATCCTGCTGATCAAGTCTGGCAACCAACATAGGGAGCGAGGGCGTACCTGCACCATCAGGATTCATGGCATTCGTGTAGTTTCAGTGAGCGAGGAGCCAGACACACAAGGAGGTGCAATTAAAGGTAGGTTTATTAATATAGAAATAAGACAGGAGTCTATGGAAGTCCAACAGCGGAAATCGTAGCCAAAGTCGGGGTCAAGAGCCAGGAAGAATGGTCGCCAGAGCTGGGATCAGGAGCCAGGAAGAATGGTCGCCAGAGCCGGGGTCAGAAGCCAGGAGGAATGGTCGCCAGAGCCGGGATCAGGAGCCAGGAAGAATGGTCGCCAGAGCCGGGATCAGGAGTCAGGAAGAATGGTCGCCAGAGCCGGGGTCAGAAGCCAGGAAGGATGGTCGCCAGGGCCGGGATCAGGAGCCAGGAAGAATAGTCGCCAGAGCCGGGATCAGGAGCCAGGAAGAATGGTCGCCAGAGCTGGGATCAGGAGCCAGGAAGAATGGCCGCCAGAGTCGGGATCAGGAGTCAGGAAGAATGGTCGCCAGAGCCGGGATCAGGAGCCAGGAAGAATCGTCACCAGAGCCGGGATCAGGAGCCAGGAAGAATGGTCGCCAGAGCTGGGATCAGGAGCCAGGAAGAATGGTCGCCAGAGCCGGGATCAGGAGCCAGGAGGAGTCTTAGCCAAAGCCGAGTCGGTATCCAGGAATGCAATGAGTAGCTAAACAGGAGCTTGCTGCTGAGTAACAGACAGGACACAAATGCAATGGACAGCTACAAACAGCAGACTTATATGTGATAAGCCGCCACCTCAGAATGAATCAGAATCTGATAGGATCAATACACTTATCAATTATCATTTCATCTGCAGATTTCCTATAAATACTACAAAGAAGCCCAGAGACCTCCTACCTGGGATGCAGAAAACCCGGATCCGGAATCCTCACGGTGTAAGGCACATTATAGAGAGCTGATAGGGGGGACATTATCAATGAAGGTCTATAGGATGTATATAGGGAACAGCCGGGTCACCTCATGCCACCACCGGACACTCAACGCCTGTGTATGACTGGGGGGGGGGGGCACAATTATTATTATTGCCATAGATGGGCCTAGATGGGAGTCACTGTGGGTGGGGGGCCCATGGAACACAGCCCCCTTTGGAGAGGTGGGGAGACCCTTGTCTCTGCTCCCCATATCCCTATTATGTGTAAGTCACCCTGTGCCTGTTAGGGGTACAAGGTGATCTGTCCTAATATTGGGGTGGGGGCTTGTGGATTGTTTAATCCCATGTGGCTGCATCTCAATGTTTTTTTATGTGTCTTGCTTGGGAGCAAACTATTATGGGATGTATGTGTATTAGCTTGGTGGCGGGTGTCTCCAGCAGCCCTCCCTCCTGATGGGACTGTCTGCTGGTGTGAAGTTTGAATACGTGTGTGTTTCTTGTTACTAAGTGTAGATTGCCCCGCCCTGTGTCATTATGCAGGGAGGGGGGATTGTTCCTTTGAATGTATATATCTTGTATCTGTGTTAAAATAAAGTAGTCTATTTCCTGGTTTACTTCAAGATTGGTGTGGTCTAGTCTTGTATGGTTGGCTGTGGTGTCTGTGGTCGGTGTTCGGACGGGGAAGCGGTATTCTAATGGAAGTACCCAAGAGCAGACTGGGTCGGTTCTGTTACAGGCCTTTATCAGCCTGGGTTCCTCCACAGGTTGCTGGGAATTCCTGAACAAAGAGTAATTTCTGACTCCTGGATAAGTGACCGCCGACACCAGTATGCCTTGTAGCCCCCTGTACGGGGACTATTATTTCCACTGACCCCCAGAGTCATGGGACCCTTTCCCCCAACACCCCCCAATACAAGATCTCTACTAGCAGTCCAAGGGAGCCTGTCGCTGCGGACCATCTATGTAAGGGCAGTTTCACCGCGACCTGCTGCAGCTTAACCGCAGTGCGGCGTACCCACACCTTCCCATTGACTTCTATTAGGACTCATGAGTCCTGATGAAGTCACGAGGTCACGTGACACAACGCATCGACGGCTCTACGTGGTGACGTACTTCCGGCGTAGCGCCATCTTGCTACACCTTTTTCCTATGCTTACACCCAGCACATGGGGGAATGCCTTATTAGCTGCTGTTTACGTGAGTTTGCATTTTTTATTACATTTCCAAGCTATTAAAGCGTATTAGAGAAAAAGGAGAGAAGCGCCTCTAAGTGCAATAAGTCTTTTAATTCAAGTCTAAATGTAGAAACACTCACATGTGTGAAGTAATCATAAGCATAAAAACCGTGGTTACCAATAGTTAACCCGGGTGAAGAGCCGTCATCTTACTGCGATGTGGGGACGTCAGCTCTCGGCTGGAACAGCATGGTGGCTGGAGGGGGAACAGCGGTGAGGCCGGCCTGCATGCACGTCCTCCCTCAGAGCCGGATGGAACGCACGCTGGAAGGACACAAGCTGCTTGAAAAAGGAGTGCACTTTCGCCTTCCACAGCCAGTGCATGCTCCGAAACGCGTTGCAGTGCACCCTGGGATCTGACGTCATCACGGCCACACTGCCGCTACGTTCCAGCGTGCGTTCCATCCGGCTCTGAGGGAGGACGTACATGCAGGCCGGCCTCACCGCTGTTCCCCCTCCAGCCACCACGCTGTTCCAGCCGAGAGCTGACCTCCCCACATCGCAGTAAGATGACGGCTCTTCACCCGGGTTACCACCCCACCGGTAACTATTGGTAACCACGGTTTTTATGCTTATGATTACTTCACACATGTGAGTGTTTCTACATTTAGACTTGAATTAAAAGACTTATTGCACTTAGAGGCGCTTCTCTCCTTTTTCTCATCTACAGAAGTTGCTACAGCTTATTTGGAAGCCTTGCCCTCAGTGCCACACGGAATCCTACGCTCTTCATACAGTAGCCACTAATACCACCATCACCCCATACTACCATTTCCCAGGACTTTGCAGTGTTTGCGCTGTTACAACCCTTCCTCATTTTTTATTAAAGCGTATTACACTATGGAGAATGTGTTTTCCTCGTTTCATGGGATTTTGAGCCATGATCCATCCTTCTCACTGGTCCATAAGGATATCTTGGAAAAGTGAATATTGATTGTTGGGGAGTCTTTTCAAGCTATCAGTCCATGAGGAGTACCTTTGCAGAGGAGACCAAGTGGTGATATTTGCTCTGTGGCCCTGCAGGGTCGCAGGGTGGAGGTGAGAGGCCATTACAGCCATTATTGGATCACATCCAGGGTGTGTTGGTTCACACACATTCCTCCGTTTTTGCATGACCAGAAGGAATGCGACACAGATCACTGGACTGCTTTTGATTATTTTGTAGTGTTAATCACTTACACTGTAGCATTATATAGGGATTCACCAATTATCACTTCATGTACTTCATTGGGTACAAGGGGGTCACAGGTTACATTATCCCCATGTGGATTGGGGGTCACCCCCTTGTTTAGATCACTCATCATTTATGGTCCATTAGGACCTGTTACGTGTGTGCTTTTCCACTGTGTGGTCACTACATTATATTTATCATCATATTATTGCATTATTTTACTATTGTATCATTTGAGCGCTACATCATCAATTTGTATATTTACGGTTTTGGGGCCTATAGGTATAGGATTAGATGTTAGCGGCTTTTTGAGCTTTCCCATCTTCTCTTATTTATGACCTAAGAGCGCAGGAAGACTCGTTGTGCGTTGTTTTGATCCTCCAGAATACAGTTTGGTTTTTTAATTCTGGATGGAAGTGCCACCTTCCCTAAGTGACTCGAGCAGACCATCAACCAAATATATGATCTTAAGGTGACCATAGATGGATCAAAATTTGGCAAGGACTGGTCAAATTCTGATCCACGTATGGCCACTGCAGCTGAACAGAAGCAGCTCTACTGGTCAACTTCTGTTCAACCGTCCTGGGGGATAAAAGCTGCCCGATCAGTGGTCTGTGTATTCTCAGGAAAGTCTCCCCGCTGTGAGGAGGATTCCCCCATCCACCTCAAAATGTGTTAACGAGGGAACGGGTTTAGTTTTTTCATTCAGCCCACTGCTTAATAACCGGAACCACGTATGGCCTGCCTGTTCTACGAGACCTGCAAGTAATTCCTGCTCTTTTAGGCAGAATACAACTTTTCCCAGTTTGCAAGGCCATCACCTGTTTTTTTTTTGCCATTACCTGGTTTTTTTTTGCCTTTCAGTTTTACCACATCAATATCCAGGCCTTGTCTGGTGCCAGCTTTGGCCATTAGGTCCTTCAAATGGTCTCCAGATTCTTTTGGTCTTTCCTTGGACCTGTTGGCCTTTGTTGCAATGTTATCCCACCCCTCTGTTGGGACTGCTTTTGGACCTCCCGAAAGTCTAGGAATTTCTGTGTCCTTCGATGGCCAAAGAGGAAAAATAGGATTTTTGTTCTAACCATAAAATTCTTTCTTCTTGGAGTCCATTGTGGGGGGGGGGGGAGAAATGGTTCCTTCCCCTATTTTTTATTTTCTTTTGGTACCGCTTTGCTAGAAAAAAAAAACTGAGGCAAGTGGTTGTGCCCACATTGTCTTGGACAACATCTTTTTTTTTGCCAATGTCTATTTCTCCTGTAGGTGGCATTATAACCCAACAGTCTAAGAATTCCTGAGTTCCTCAATGGACTTCAAGAAAGGGATTTTTTTTGGTAAGTCCTAATTTATTTATTTTTAATGGAATTTATTAGTTTTCTATAAGCAAATTTAGGCCATACAGAATGAATGTGAAAAGTATATCCTATGGCACCGCTCCATGCTACGGATGGAAGGAAAAATATCACCCCACCGGCTGAAGAGGGGAGCATCCGTCCCTTAATAAAGAACATATAACATATAACGCACATTCACTTATGTTCAGGGCAGGGGCGGACTGACAACTCATGGGGCCCCCGGGCAATAGGGGATCATGGGGCCCCTGTGTCCTTGCCCAAACTCACAAAAGCCTATGAAAAAGGTACCAGGGGCATCTCATGGTGCCCCCTACTGACCCCGGGCCCTCGGGGAGTGCCTGAGTTTCCAATGGTCAGTCTGCCCCTGGTTCAGGGTAACCTCTTTAAAATGAAGAAAAATTTAGCAGAGAATTTTACAGCAGCCATTTCACCTACACCCATAAAACAGACCCCGTACAGCTGTCCCTAACGCCGAAACATATCCCTAAACATGTCCCCACCACTGGTCAGTTGTACGTAAAACGATAAAGTAGTAAAGTGTACCTGTCATTAGTGCTTGGTAGATGAACCCATTATAAGGGATGCCCCCTGAGTGTGACAAAATTGGGGTACTGCGGCCGATTTCTGGTTCTCCTGCTTTCACGATGTGTTATATTAGTGGGAAGAACCTGATCCTGAGGAAGTCACGTGTAGACGTAACGCAACATGTTGATACGCGGTGACATACATCCGGCGGAACGCCATCTTGGTACACCTTGGTTCATGCAAATACACCCATTACATGTGGTGTGAAAGCCTATGTACAGTCATGGCCGAAATTGTTGGCACCCTTGATATTTCTCCAGGAAATCATGTATTTCTCACGAAACGTATTGCATTAACACATGTTTTGCTATACACATGTTTATTCCCTTTGTGTGTATTGGGACAAAACAAAAAAAGGGAGGAAAGAAAGCAAATTCGACATAATGTCACACAAACCTCCAAAAATGGGCTGGACAAAAGTATTGGCACCCTTTCACAACTGCGGATAAATAAGAATGTTACAAGCATGTGATGCTCCTGTAAACTCACCTGGGGCAAGTAACAGGTGTGGGCAATATAGAAATCACACCTGAAAGCAGATAAAAAGGAGAGACGTTCACTTAACCTTTGCATTGTGTGTCTGTCTGTGCCACACTAAGCATGGACAACAGAAAGAGGAGACGAGAACTGTCTGAGGACCTGAGAACCAAAATTGTGGCAAAATATCAACAATCTCAAGGTTACAAGTCCATCTCCAGAGAACTAGATTTGCCTTTGTCCACAGTGCGCAACATTATCAAGAAGTTTGCAACCCATGGCACTGTAGCTAATCTCCCTGGTCGTGGACGGATGAGGAAAATTGATGAAAGATTGCAACGCAGAATAGTCCGGATGGTGGATAAGCAGCCCCAAACATGTTCCAAAGACATTCAAGCTGTCCTGCAGGCTCAGGGAGCATCAGTGTCAGCGCGAACTATCCGTCGACATTTAAATGAAATGAAACGCTATGGCAGGAGACCCAGGAGGACCCCACTGCTGACACAGAGACATAAAAAAGCAAGACTACAGTTTGCCAAAATGTACTTGAGTAAGCCAAAAGCCTTCTGGGAAAACGTCTTGTGGACAGATGAGACCAAGATAGAGCTTTTCGGTAAAGCACATCATTCTACTGTTTACCGAAAACGGAATGAGGCCTACAAAGAACAAAACACAGTACCTACGGTAAAATATGGTGGAGGTTCAATGATGTTTTGGGGTTGTTTTGCTGCCTCTGGCACTGGGTGCCTTGACTGTGTGCAAGGCATCATGAAATCTGAGGATTACCAAAGGATTTTGGGTCGCACTGTAGGGCCCAGTGTCAGAAAGCTGGGTTTGCGTCCAAGATCCTGGGTCTTCCAGCAGGACAATGACCCCAAACATACGTCAAAAAGCACTCAGAAATGGATGGCAAAGAAGCGCTGGAGAGTTCTGAAGTGGCCAGCAATGAGCCCAGATCTAAATCCCATTGAACACCTGTGGAGAGATCTTAAAATTGCTGTTGGGAAAAGGTGTCCTTCCAATAAGAGAGACCTGGAGCTGTTTGCAAAGGAAAAGTGGTCCAAAATTCCGGGTGAGAGGTGTCAGAAGCTTATTGATGGTTATAGGAAGCGACTGATTTCAGTTATGTTTTCCAAAGGGTGTGCAACCAAATATTAAGTTAAGGGTGCCAATACTTTTGTCCAGCCCATTTTTGGGGTTTTGTGTGACATTATGTCATATTTGCTTTTCTGCCTCTGTTTTATATTTGTTCCAATACATACAAAGGGAATAAACATGTGTATAGCAAAACATGTGTTAATGCAATACCTTTTTTGTGTGAAATACTTGATTTTCAGGAAAAATATCAAGGGTGCCAACAATTTCGGCCATGACTGTATTACCATCTAAATGTGAGTGAGAACTTGGCGTTTTTGATCTATTTATCATGGAATAAAAGCTATTGCACTACGGAGGATCTTTTTTCTTGTTTCATGAGCTACATGAGAGTAAGTTGGCAATTGTGAGGGTACCTACCTACCTATCCAGTAGAAGGGAAACCTTTGTTGCTGTGTGTGGTGCCATTGTGGAAAAAGTCCCTGGAGATCGGATAGCAAGGAGTGCTTATTCGTGAAGGATCCAGGCGTGATCAAAAAAGGCGCATTGGCCCTTTGGGGTTGCTTGAGGTGAGGGGCCATTACAGCCATTGAAGGATACATTATCGGTGTGGCGTGCACATACACTGCACATGTTCCATGCCCTGGAGCAGTGAACCACCTTAGTTGCATTTGAGCACTTTATTGGACATTTTCTATTGTTTTTCACGATTTGACATATTAATTGTGTTATATTTTATGCTGACTGTTTTATAAGTATTAAGCACTTTACCACCTTGATTGCATTATTATCCCACATTTGGGATTTGCTGTATATTATTATTATACATTATATAGCGCCAAAAAGGTTTGCTCAGCGCTGTACATTATAGTGGGGACAGAACATGAGACAAGACATTAACAATACAATACACGAGGGTTTCGAGGGCCCTGATTCTTGGAGCTTACAATCTAGGAGGGAGGGGAGAGTGGTACAGGAGGAAGTGGCTGTGGGGGATGGAGTGGTAGGAGGAGTGGAGGAGATCGGTTGTTAGGTGAGGGTGGGGTAGGCATCCCTGAAGAGATGGGTTTTCAGGGAGCGCCTGAAGGTGAGGAGGGAAGGTGATAGTCTGATGGGTTGGGGTAATGTCAGGGCAGGGCCGAGGAACGGACAGGCAGGCCTAACAATGTAACGCACTGGCTGACGACAACCACCACCCACAGACCGAAGTCCCTCAGGGCGCGGAGTCTAAGTCCCAGGCTGCCCTTCACCAGGGCCCCTGATGGTGGGGATGGACTTGACGCAGCCAGGAACCAGGTCACGGCCCCCGAGACACCTCAGCTGCGGTAATGGCCGCCGCCAATGGCGTGTAGCTGGTGGAAAAGACAAAAGAGTAGTCAGACAGGCCGGGTCAACAACAACGGGACAAAACGGTACAGGACAGAAGACGAGAATCACAGGTCAGATCAAAGGAGAACACAAAGAATAGTCGAGTCACAAGCCGAGTCAGAATCCAGGAGAGTCACGAGAGTCAGAACAGAGTAATAGCAACACCAAGACACAAGACACAAGTGCAAAGAGCATGTGCGGGCCACAGGCTTATATGTCATCAGCCACACCCCTCTGGGGGGTGGACCTCAGAGACCAGAAGGCATAAAAGGATTCCCACCATGCTCAGCAGAAATCCAAGATGGATGCCAGCACATGGAGCAACATAACCTCAGGGAAAAGGTAGGACCTTGACAGTTAGGGGGTTCCAGAGGATGGGGGAAGACCTGGAGAAGTCTTGGAGTCGGGCGTGGGAGGTGGAGACCAGGGAGCTAGAAAGTAGGAGGTCTTGTGAGGAGCGAAGAGTACGGGTTGGGTGGTACTTGGGAATCAGGTCGGTGAGGTAGTTTGGGGCGGAGTTATGAACGGCTTTGTACGTTAATGTTACATGCACGCTTGGTGTATGTATTTTATCCCGTGTTTAGGGATCGGGTTGTTTGTATGCTGTTTGTTTTATTTATCACTTATATACATTTTTTTCACTAATTGGGTCCAGGGTTAGGCCCTGTTGGCTTCATGCACCTTGTTCACTCTTATCACGTAGTAATTAGATCCTGGGAGGATCACTCCTTCTATTATATTTATTATTTTTCACATTTAGCGCTGCACCATATAACTGTTTATTTGCTAAGAAGCTGATCCTTGCCTCCTGAAGGTGAGCAGATACAGCGGATTTGCTTGAAAACTATCAGGTATGACATAGACAGATGGTGACATTCTAGTATTTTTCAAACTATCACACAGATCCAGGATGTCATCAGGTTTGGATCGGTTAATTCCTGTTTTAGGAAGAAGAATCGGTGTGTCTTGAATACCAATAGCGGTGTTGTCGGTCAGAACTTCAGTCAGGAAGATGTAGATGAGGCCGCCGTCCTCTTTCGGGGTCTGGAAGAAGTCCGTAGCCCTCCTAGGACTGTCTGCGAAGTATATCCCCTGGCCGTACCTGGGATCTGAAGAGAAGAGAAGAAGAAGGATCTGTAGAGCACAATTATCAGACCTCATCCAGGAGGTGACAGAGGAGAGAAGATTCCTGGAGGGTTGGTTCCATATGTTGGCTCAGATGTCGGGACGGCGCCTCTACCCAATCCTCAGGTTAGGGTCCCGCTTATACATTTACATCCCTCTGGCAGAATGTGTAAAATGTCGGCCATTTTTAAAGAAACATAAGTGATCAGACCAAACATTTATTTTCTTTTTTTTTTGCCCCCGGGCAATAGGGGATCATGGGGCCCTTGTGTCCTTGCCCAAACTCAAAAAAGCCTATGAAAAAGGTACCAGGGGCATCTTATGGGGCCCCCTACTAACCCCGGGCCCTCAGGCAGTGCCTGAGTTTCCAAATGGTCAGTCCGCCCCTGGGTTGTCAACTCTTCCATATCCCCAGTGAAGTGACCCGCCTCAGGTGATACACAGAGATTAAACAAATCCTCCTACAGAAGTTGTACCTGTTTATCTGAAGCCCTCTACTCTGCATCCATTCAAACTGCAGACTTTATAAAGCTTGTTTGAGAGTTCAGAAAAAAAAAAAGGGGTCAGAGAGCTGATATTACACTCTGCAGAGCTCAGCGAAGAGAGCTCTGAGAACTGATTGGAGGGAAGGGACACCCCCCCCCCCCAACCCCTTCACGCAGGAACAGAGCTGAGGCTATCAATCACAAGCTGTGTGCTGAAGGTCCCTCCCTTGTCACCATTTTTCCCTTGGTGTCAGGAAAACTTGTCAGAAGTGACTCGTGCTGATGATGTATATACACGTGATTTTGCATTTCCAGGTAGGGGGCATGTGCAAGCCACGCACGCACCCTACCGCCTCAGCTGTCAATGACCACTCACTGGCACCCAGTGATTGAGGAGCATTACCAACGGAGAAAGAGAATTGTAAGTAAACAACACAGATCTCTCCCCTGTCACTGCTTTGTATGGCTCTGCATAGCAGCATGCTCACAGTGAAACACACACAGCACACAGTTAACCCTTTGATCGCCCCTCATGTTAACCCCTTCCTGCCCAGTGCCATTAGTACAGTGTTGGGGCTTTTTATTAGCACTGATCACTGTATTGGTGTCACTGGGGATGTCAGTGACACCAAGTCAGTTCCCCCCCCAGTGTCAGAATGCCCGCCGCAGTCCCGCTATAAGTCGCTGATCGCTGCCATTACAAGTAAACAAATTTTTTAAAATCCCCGTATCTATGCCGCCATTTGTAAACGCTATAACTTTCACGTAAACCAATTAATTTACACGTATCGGGATTTTTTTCTAGCGAAGACACGGAGCCGGAGACATTTTGCTGTAAATTTATGAGGAAATTTGATTTTGTAAAATTTTTTACTGGATATGTTTAATAGTAAAAAGTAAAAAAAAATTTTTCTCAAAATTGTCGGTCTTTTTTTTTTATAGTGCAAAAAATAAAAATCGCAAAGGCAATTGAAAGAAAGCTCAAAAAAAGACGTAAAGTTCATTTGGGTGCAGCGTTGCATAACCGCGCAATTGTCAGTTAAAGTAATGCGGCTCCGTAACGCAAAAAATGGCCTGGTCAGGAAAGGTGGGGGGATCCTCTGGAGGGGGAGGGGTTAAACAAGCTGTGCCTGCTCCGAGATCCCCCCACCCCCCTCCTGGTGACTGTGCCCCCTCACACCCCCCCTTCTCATCCTGTAGCAGCCTTTGAAGTTGGGCTGCACAGGATGAGAAGTGTCAATTCTTTCTCCTGCTGCTGTCACTTCCTCCCATCCTGCGCAGCTGGATGGGAGGAAGATGGACCCCCCCACCGCGGCGGGATTCACACCTCTACGGCCATACAGCCCGGAGAGGGAGCTCCCCGCGCCTGCACCCGCCGGAGACAAAGGCCGCGCTCTCAGGAGCGCGGCCCATGTCAAGGGGGTGTGCCTCATTGCTCGGGCAACGCGGCGCTGGGCCGGACGTTGCCAAGGCAACCGGGAGCATCCTGGTAAGCCTTAAGAAGGCCGACGCAGGACTCTCCATTGTGTCCGTTCTGCTGCGAGCTGCTGGGAGGTCTGCGCTGAGGCGAGACCCCCGCAGCCACTCTGCTTAATACTCCGGGGATCGCAGGATTATTACCCGCTGAGCACTCTGCATAATACCCCGGGGATACTAGGACTAATACCCACTGAGCACTCTGCATTATACTCGGGGGAGATTCAGGAGTATTACCCACTGAGCACTCTGCATAATACCCCGGGGATACTAGGACTAATACCCACTGAGCACTCTGCATTATACTCGGGGGAGATTCAGGAGTATTACCCACTGAGCACTCTGCATAATACCCCGGGGATACCAGGACTAATACCCGCTGGGCACTCTGCATATTACCCCAGGGATACTAGAACTAATACCCGCTGAGCACTCTGCATTATACTCGGGGAGACTCAGGATTATTACCCGCTGGCCCTCTGCATATTACCCCAGGGATACCAGGACTATTACCCGCTGGGCACTCTGCATTATACTCGGGGAGAATCAGGATTATTACCCGCTGGGCACTCTGCTAATACTCGGGGCTCAGGAGGGGTACCCGCTGTTACACTGCCTAATCCTGTGGGGCCAGGATTGCTTGTGTTGCTGTGTGCTGGAGAGTCAGGACTATTACCCGCTGTATGGACCCTCTGCTGTGTGCTGAGAAGTGTCGCCCCCTGCTGTCATCCGCTGTGAGCCAGGAAAACCCCTGCTGGAACTGTGAGTGTCCGTGCCCCTGTTTTCCCCCTCTATGGACTGTCCGTGAACTTTCCCCCCTTACCCTTCCCTGCCTGGATTACAATTTACCAGAGACTCCAACTTTGCCCTTCCTGGGGCCGGATTACAATTGTTTTGGGCCCCATCCCTGCTCTTCCCCTGCCCCGGGTACTGGGACGCCACCTTCAGACCCAAATTGAGTGCTTGTCATAATTCAATAAAGCTTTGAGTGTTTATCATCTGCTCTGTGTTCTGCCCTGCCTACCCCCCCCCCCCCCCCGTCACACAAGCTACGGCAATAAAGGAAATAATAACAAGGTGTGCACGCCTTTGGTCCCGAATACAATGCATTGCCCCTTTCAGCATCAGTCCGGCTCCCAGCCTTCAGTGACAGTTGTGATGTGGTGAGCTCCTCCATCAATTTGATTTTGTTAGCCTCCGAGGACCAAAAAAGGCCAGTTGGTGGGGGCGTGGCTTGTTTGTAATACAGCGACATGCATACCTGGACGGCATTCAGCCAATGTATTCATAGCGAACGTTTCTCATTTTATGGTCGGAGATGTTTGCTCTACGAATCTGTAGGCTTCTCTGGGTGCCATTTGGAATATTGTAATTGTGCTGCTTTGTGGCTCCGGGGCAGGAAAAACAAATAGGTCACATTACAAAAATTCTGCCGGGGGGAGGAAAGTTCTGAGGACGACTTTCTATACAGCAGATCACCCTCCACATGCCTCTAATGATCCCGACACTCACCTTTAGGATTGCTGAAAATCCTCTGAAATCCGACATCACAGACCAGCCTTGTGAACTGTCTGGGGACCACCTGATACAACTTGCTGGTGTGCTTATTGGACTGTTTTGGCCCCATCTTGTACTGGAAGATTTCTGACAGATATCTGTTGTGGATCTTCTCCACCTGGAAAACAATGCAGATTATAATAATAGTGATACACACGGCTCAAAAAAATGAAATGAAGACATAATCCGAGTCGCATCAAGTCCATGACACTCCTGGGATATTGATCTGGTCAGGTAAGTCGCAGAGGATCTGGTCAGGTAAGTAGCAGAGGGGGTTGTTCATCAGTTTCAGCTGCTTTGGTGTTCATGAGATGAACAGGGGCATTAGATGGGCAACAATGAGATAACCCCCAAAACAGGAATGGTTTTACAGGTGGAGACCACTGACATTTTTTCCCTCCTCATCTTTTCTGACTGTTTTTCACTAGTTTTGCATTTGGCTCGGGTCAGTGTCACTACTGGTAGCATGAGGCCATACCTGGACCCTACAGAGGTTGTACAGGCAGTCCAACTACTCCAGGATGGCTCATCAATACTTACCATTGCCAGAAGGTTTGCTGTGTCTCCCAGTGTGACGGGAGCGACTTTTGGGGGTGGGGGGACCCCTGTATCATCTCCCCAAATCATTATGTTTAACCCACCCTGTGCCTGTTTAAGGGTACGGGGTGTACATGTGAATGTCCCAGTATTGTGCATTTGTGTGTTGTCCTTTGTCTAGGCCACATGGCTGTCCATTGTTTGTTTGCCATGTGCTCCCCCCCATTGTGCTGTGCCTTCCTGTCCAGCAAACTATTATGGGATGTACTGTTTGTGTATTGGTGTGGGGATTGGTCAATGTCCTTTGCCATGTGTTTCATCCCATTGTTCTGTGTCTTGGGTTGGTTGGGGTGGTTCCCTGTAGCCCTTCCCACTGATAAGGTGGGCTGATGATGTATTTCCTGTTCCTGGTTGTGTTTCCCCGCCCTCTGTATATATTCTGTGTTTTGTGTTAAAATAAAGAGTTGGCTTTCTGTTTTAAGAGCTGGGTGCTGTCTATTTTCCTGAGGGATTTCAGGGTGTGGTCCGTGGATGGTGTTCGGACAGGGGAAGTTGTGCTATAACGGAAAAACTCAGTGCGGTCTGGGTTCCGGTTCCGTTACATTGGTGGCAGCGGTGGGATTGTGCTTCCAGCTGTAAACACATCCAAACCACCACCGGGATTCAAGAGCAGGAAAAGACGTCAGTCACCCCAGTGGAGATATGGACCTGGCATCAGAGTTCCCAGGGCTGCTACAGACTGTTCTTGCAACATACCCCAGGACTGTGTCTACGGATCAGTACCTGGAGCTCAGGCAGCGGATTTGGGAGGTGCTTTGGAGAGGAGCGGTCCAGGCTGCTGGTATGGACAAAGGCAAGTGGTATCCAACCCCAGAGGAGAGGGCCAGGGACCATCGGAAGTCACGGATGCCATTCCTGGGAGAGCAACCCCAGGAGCAATGGGTGACTGAGTTGGACAGGCTGGTCCAGCAGGAAATACAACTGGACAATAGATATCGGGCTCTGCGGTGGTACGCAGAGCAGGAATATTTAGGGGTGTCCACAGAGTGCTCTCCTGAGGGACTTGACTTTGGTGGGCCTGGATTGCTGTGGGAGAGCCTTACAGACCTTTTTGTGTTTGGCGATAGAGGAGAACCTACTCTGAAGGAGTTACGAGAAGGCAGAGAGGCTATGTTCGGTCTCACAGGGGTCTCAGAACTTAAACCAGATCTGGAATACCTGCTGAAGAAAGAACTGGATTTAGAAAGGGCATGCAGGCAGCTGCTAGGACATGTTCGGCAGCATGCCCAAGAATCAGCAGTGGAAATTCCAGAGACTGGGGATCTGATAGACCTCTCAGCTGAGGAGGAACCAGCAGTAGACCTTGCAACAGGGCCAAACAGTACTGAACTCTGCCCAGCACTGGTAACATCTCCTGAGTTCCACGAACAGGAGATGGTGAGCCCCGATCCCCAAACCCCAGTTTCAGAGGCTGGGGATTTGATTAACTTTTTTACTGATGAGGAACCAGCCGGGGAGCTGAAGCGCTGACAACCGGACAGAGGGTCCAGGACCTCTGCCCCATGCCTGTGGTAGTTTCAGAGGCCCAGGGTGAGAAGGGAGAGGAGGTTGTTGTCCTCCCTCCCCACAGTCAGCCAGAGTGGAGGAAACTGTTTTCCCTCCCAAGCCAGGATCTGTGCACCAGGGGGACAGTGACAGAGGAATGCCATCCCAGCAGCAGATCCACAGTCTGGGAGTGGAGGAAGGCAGCCTCCCTTCCCTACAGTTAGCCGGAGCAGATGTGGGGTCCCCAGCAGAAGTGCTGGCAACAGGGCATGGCATTGTTGATCTCTGCCCACAACAACCAGCACCGCAGGAGCTACAGCAAGAGGATGCAAGCGGCACCTCACAACAGCAGCTTGAGCTGATGTCCGTGGATGAGACTACAGCCACCACCTGGATACCCCAGGGATGCTGGGCAGTTGGCCCAGATCCCCCACAGAATGATGGAGTCAGCCCAGCCACCCTGTCTTCTCTCCAGCGGCTGAGAGGACTTCCGGGAGAAGGACCAGTCCGTACTTCTCCCCAGCGGCGGGTATGTTCTACGAGAGAGGCAGAGGTTGGCTGGGTGAGTAACGCTTGGTGTGGGACAATTTGCATGGGGTACTGTGCGGGTGCTGGCATTGGGGGACTGGAGGTGCAGACTAACATCAGAGTCCATCCGTCTGGGATCTACTCCTGTGTTAGTCTCCTGCCGAAAGGGGAGATATGTGACGGGAGTGACTTTTGGGGGTGGGGGGACCCCTGTATCATCTCCCCAAATCATTATGTTTAACCCACCCTGTGCCTGTTTAAGGGTACGGGGTGTACATGTGAATGTCCCAGTATTGTGCATTTGTGTGTTGTCCTTTGTCTAGGCCACATGGCTGTCCATTGTTTGTTTGCCATGTGCTCCCCCCCATGGTGCTGTGCCTTCCTGTCCAGCCAACTATTATGGGATGTACTGTTTGTGTATTGGTGTGGGGGTTGGTCAATGTCCTTTGCCACATGGCTGCATCCCATTGTTCTGTGTCTTGGGTTGGTTGGGGTGGTTCCCTGTAGCCCTTCCCACTGAGAGGGCGGGCTGATGATGTATTTCCTGTTCCTGGTTGTGTTTCCCCGCCCTCTGTATATATTCTGTGTTTTGTGTTAAAATAAAGAGTTGGCTTCCTGTTTTAAGAGCTGGGTGCTGTCTGTTTTCCTGAGGAATTTCAAGGGTGTGGTCCGTGGATGGTGTTCGGACAGGGGAGTTGTGCTATAACGGAAAAACTCAGTGCGGTCTGGGTTCCGGTTCCATTACACCCAGCACAGTCTCAAGAGCATGGAGGAGATTCCAGGAGACAAGAGCATGGAGGAGATTCCAGGAGACAGGCAGTTCCTCTAGGAGGGCTGGACAGGGCTGTAGAAGGTCCTTAACCCATCAGCAGGACCGGTATCTGCTCCTTTGTGGAAAGAGGAACAGGATGAGCCCTGCCAGAGCCCTACAAAATGACCTCCAGCAGGGAACTGGTGTGAATGTCTCTGACCAAACAATCAGAAACAGACTTCATGAGGGTGGGCCTGAGGGCCCAACGTCCTCTAGTGGGCTCTGTGCTCACTGCCCGGCACCATAGAGCTGGATTGGCATTTGCCATTGAACCCCAGAATTGGCAGGTCCACCACTGGCACCCTGTGCTTTTCACAGATGAGAGCAGGTTCCCCCTGAACACATGTGACAGACATGAAAGGGTCTGGAGAAGCCGTGGAGAACGTTCTGCTGCCTGTAACATGGTTCAACAACAAAAAACTCAATACAGAGGACAATCAGCGCAAAGAGCAAACACCCAGCTCCTATAAAAGGAGTGCTATTTAAACATATATTATAAAAGCATAAAAGTCCAATTAAAGGCTAAAAGGTCCATAGAGCACTAGGGCCAGCTTCATGTAGTAGCAAACTCTGTATGGAAATGAACTCAAAGCAAACGCAACTCGGTGGGAGGAAGGCTGTATCCTTTCCGTGTCAGCCGCATCTGCACTGAGAAGACTTTGGATGTGTCAAGATTGCCATGTACTGTCTTCTAAAGATGGCGTCTGGAACGCACCTTGAGGTGCAACAACACCGTCAATGTGATGACGTCTGTGGACCAGCATGGATAGCGACGCATTTTGGAGCATGCGCTAGACCTCTGTGGGCGGAAGCGCGCTCCCTTGTCAAGCTGACACATCCACGGTCTTCTCAGTGCAGACGCGGCTGACACGGAAAGGATACAGCCTTCCTCCCACCCAGTTGAGCTTGCTTTGAGTTTATACAATGTGATTGGTTCTACATTGTTTGCTTATTAAAGTTGTCTTATACTGCACTTAGAGGCACTTCTTTTTCTTTCATTTCTGTAACATGGTTCAGGATGACCGTTGTGGTGGTGGGTCAGTGATGGTCTGGGGAGGCATCTCCATGGAGGGACACACAGACCTCTACAGGATAGACAATGGCACCCTGACTGCAATTAGGTATCAGGATGAAATCCTTGGACCCATGTCAAACCCTACGCTGGTGCGGTGGGCCCTGGGTTCCTCCTGGTGCAGTGGGTCCTGGGTTCCCACTGGTGCAGTGGGTCCTGGGTTCCTCCTGGTCCAGTGGGTCCTGGGTTCCTCCTGGTGCAGTGGGTCCTGGGTTCCTCCTGGTCCAGTGGGTCCTGGGTTCCTCCTGGTGCAGTGGGTCCTGGGTTCCTCCTGGTCCAGTGGGTCCTGGGTTTCTCCTGGTCCAGTGGGTCCTGGGTTCCTCCTGGTTCAGTGGGTCCTGGGTTCCTCCTGGTCCAGTGGGTCCTGGGTTCCTCCTGGTGTACGACAATAGCCTCGTGGGGGGAGTATGCAGGCAGTTCCTGGAGGATGAAGGATTTGATACCATTGAATGGCCCCCACGCTTCCCTGATCTAAATCCAATAGAACCCCTCTGGGATGTCATGTTCCGGTCCATCCGACACTGTCAGGTTGCACCTCAGACTGTCCAGGAGCTCAGTGATGGTCCAGATCTGGGAGGAAATCCCCCAGGACACCATCCGTGGTCTCATTAGGACCCTCCCCCGACGTTGTCAGGCATGCATACAAGCACGTGGGGGCCACACAGACTACTGAGGACCATTCTGAGTTGCTGCAATGACATTTCACCAACATGGACTCGCCTGCTGCATCATTTCTTCACTGTGAATTCAGTCCTCTGTAGGTCGATCATTTTCATTTCCATCAAATGATGGGGCATCCAGTAGTGTATTTCGATTTTGTGCTGCCCCAGGCAACACAAACATTTTTCGCCCCCCCCCTCCCATGAGAGAGCAAGAGAGTCAATAAGTGTGTGTATGTATATCTGATTCTCCCTTTCTTTCTGTTTTCTCTCTATCTCTCTCCCTCTTTCTGCCCCCCTCCCTCCTTCTCCCCCCCCTCCCCTCTTTCTCCCCCCTCTCCCCCCCCCCTCTCACCCCCCTCTCTCTCTCCCCCCCTCCTTCTCTCTTCCTCTTTTTCTCTCTTCCTCTTTCTCTCTTCCTCTCTTCTCCCCCCTCCTCTCTCTCTCCCCCCCTCCCCCTCTCTCCCCCCTCTTTTTCTTTCTCTCTATTTCCTCCCTCTCCCCTTTCTTTCTCTCCCCCCCTCCTCTTCCTCAGATCATATGAGACCACACACACACACACACACACTTTCCCCCCTCTCCAAGGGCTGCTGATCTCCGTGCAGCAGGAAGGGGGGGGGGGTGTGCAGTCCCAAACGATCTGTCAGTGATCAGTGTAATCTGCTAGATGGATGACAGGAGGGAGAGCCCACAAAAGACAACACAGCTCACCTCCTCCGTGCTCTTTCATTGTTTCTCTCCCTGCTCCAGGCTGTCCCCTGGTCCTGGCTCGTCAGCTGCTGGAGGGAGAGGTGCATGATCATCCCTCTGCAAATTCCCTCCCCCACATCGATCTCCCTGCTGTCCGCCGCTGCTCAAAGGGTCCCTTCTTCGGGGGGAGGGGGGCGGTGCCGCCCTAGGCAAACGCCTTGTTTGCCTCATGGTGGATACGCCCCTGGGGGCATCCTTACATTCCTAACACATCACCCCGTCCATGTCAGTATAGAGATTTGTCCCCATTGAGGTCTGATGGGTTTTCAAAGTCTTCCTTTCATTTTTTTGAGCAGTGTACATACACATACATGACACACCCTTTACCTCTCCACCACCACTTCCACCCAGCAACTCACTCACTGCTCACAAGATTGCCAATCACTTCAAAAACAAGCCTGATGCAATTTGTGGGGGCCCACTATCTCATACCCTATACCAGGGGTGGGCAAACTGTGGCTCTCCAGCTGTTCCCATGAGGCATTGCAACATTACAAAACTGACAGTTACAGCTAGGCATGATGGAACTTGTAGTCCTGCAACAGCTGGAGAGCCTCAGTTTGCCCACCCCTGCCCTATACAAAACCACTCTAAACACTTTCATCCTTTGACCTTGCTACTACCAAAGAGGTCACCAAACCTTTCTCAGACAACTTAAGACCCATCTCCCTTTAAACTTTTAGAATGTTTAGTTTACAACCATCTGAGCTCCTACCTCACTGACACCAACCTTCTTGATCCCTCACAGCAGCCTCTCTCAACCTTTTCAACCCAGAGGAACCCTTGACATAACTTTCCGGTCTCAGGGAACCCCTGCTCTAAATTCATGATACCTTAGTGTGATAGTCAGAGGTAAGAATGCTCCTTACACTTGTGGTCATTGGGAAGAATTACCCCCTGACAGATAGCTAAAAAGATCAATGGCGTCAGTGGGAACTTTCCCGACAGGCAAAAATTGCCAATTTCTCAAGGAACCCCTGACAACCTCTCGAGGAACCCTGGTTGAGAAACCCTGCCTTACAGTATGGCTCTCACTTACTACACTCCACCAAAACTGCCCTACTAAAACTCACTAATGATTTACTAACTGCTAAAACCAACAGCCTCTACTCTATACTCATCCATACTCATCCTAACCCAACGATCTCTACTCAATACTAATCCGAACCAATGGCCACTAGTCCATACTAATCCCAACCAATGGCCACTAGTCCATACTAATCCCAACCAATGGCCACTAGTCCATACTAATCCCAACCAATGGCCACTAGTCTATACTAATCCCAACCAATGGCCACTAGTCTATACTAATCCCAACCAATGGCCACTAGTCCATACTAATCCCAACCAATGGCCACTAGTCCATACTAATCCCAACCAATGGCCACTAGTCCATACTAATCCCAACCAATGGCCACTAGTCCATACTCATCCCAACCAATGGCCACTACTCCATTCTCATCCTAACCAACGGCCCCTACTCTATACTCACCTTAACCAATGGCCCCTACTCCATACTCATCCTAACCAATGGCCGCTACTCCGTACTCATCCTAACCAATGACCACTACTCTGCACTCATCCTAACCAATGGCCACTACTCCATACTCATCCAAATCAATGGCCCCTCTCCATACTCATCCAAATCAATGGCCACTACTCCATACTCACCTTAACCAACGGCCACTACTCCATACTCATCCTAACTAATGGCCACTACTCCATACTCTTCCTAACCAACAGCCCCTACTCCATACTCATCCTAAGCAGTGGCCCCTACTCCATACTCATCCTAAGCAGTGGCCCCTACTCCATACTCACCTTAACCAATGGTCACTACTCCATACTCATCCCAACCAATGGTCACTACTCCGTACTCATCCCAACCAATGGTCACTACTCCGTACTCATCCCAACCAATGGCCACTACTCCGTACTCATCCCAACCAATGGTCACTACTCCGTACTAATCCCATCCAATGGTCACTACTCCGTACTAATCCCAACCAATGGCCACTACTCCGTACTCATCCCATCCAATGGTCACTACTCCGTACTCATCCCATCCAATGGTCACTACTCCGTACTAATCCCAACCAATGGCCACTACTCCGTACTCATCCCATCCAATGGTCACTACTCCGTACTCATCCCATCCAATGGTCACTACTCCGTACTAATCCCAACCAATGGCCACTACTCCATGCTCATCCTAACTAGTGTTGGGCTAGATGTTTGAGATGAATGTAAGTTTGACTCGAACATTGGCCATTCGTGTTTTTGGCGAACACAGGAACAGTAAGGGTGTTTAGCGGGCTGTTTGCCCACCACGCCCCACATTGCACTGCACCCTGACAGTACATTGTGATTGGCCAAAGCAATGCACCTTGGCCAATCACAGCGCATGATGAAGTCACAAGAGGGTGGAGGTGATCTCGCCCCCTTGTGACATCATCACAGTATTTAGGCATTGTCATCATCGAGAATGGAGCTTTTTTTTTCTCTTTTTTCGGGTTGGTGGCGATGGGCATCGTGATTGCCGTTGGATCTACTTTGCGGGACAGTTTTAAAAATTTTATTTGAAATAAAGGACTTGTCAGAGACTCTCCCTGTCATGTTTACACATTTTTTTTTGTGAATGGGTAACTGTACCATGTTCCCCATACTCATTTACATGGCGGGGGGATCTGGGGGCTTCCAGATTCCGATAACCCTTCACCTGCAGACCCCCACAACTGTTGCCAAGGGCTGGTGGGAAGAGGCCCTTGTCCTTATCAGCATGGGGACAAGGTGCTTTGGGGGGGCTCCAAAGCAATCCCCCATGATGAGGGCATGTGGCCTGGTATGGTTCAGGAGGCGGGATGGTGCGCTCGCTCGTCCTTGTGCCCCCCTTTCCTGAAGTGCTGGGCTGCATGCTCGGATAAGGGTCTGGTATGGATTTTGGGGGGGACCCCCACGCCATTTTTTTTTAATTTTGGCGTGGGGGTTCCCCTCAAAATCCATACCAGACCCAAAGGGCTGGTAGAGGGAACTGAATGGAGGTCAGTGGAGGGATTGGCAGAGAGGGGTGGAGGACACTAAATGAAGGGATAGGCAGTGAGGGGTGGAGGACACTGAATGTAGGTCAGTGAAGAGATTGGCAGAGAGGAGTGGAGGACACTGAATGGAGGCCAGTGGAGGGATTGGCAGAGAGGGTTGGAGGACACTGAGTGGAGGCTGGTGGAGGGATTGGCAGAGAGGGGAAGAGGACACTGAATGGAGGCCAGTGGAGGGATTGGCAGAGAGGGGTGGAGGACACTGAATGGAGGCCAGTGGAGAGATTGGCAGAGGGGGGTGGAGGACACTGAATGGAGGCCAATGGAGGGATTGGCAGAGAGGGGTGGAGGGCACTAAATGAAGGGATAGGCAGTGAGGGGTGGAGGACACTGAATGTAGGTCAGTGAAGAGATTGGCAGAGAGGAGTGGAGGACACTGAATGGAGGCCAGTGGAGGGATTGGCAGAGAGGGTTGGAGGACACTGAGTGGAGGCTGGTGGAGGGATTGGCAGAGAGGGGAAGAGGACACTGAATGGAGGCCAGTGGAGGGATTGGCAGAGGGGGGTGGAGGACACTGAATGGAGGCCAATGGAGGGATTGGCAGAGAGGGGTGGAGGGCACTAAATGAAGGGATAGGCAGTGAGGGGTGGAGGACACTGAATGGAGGCCAGTGGAGGGATTGGCAGAGAGGGTTGGAGGACACTGAGTGGAGGCTGGTGGAGGGATTGGCAGAGAGGGGAGGAGGACACTGAATGGAGGCCAGTGGAGGGATTGGCAGAGAGGGGTGGAGGACACTGAATGGAGGCCAGTGGAGGGATTGGCAGAGAGGGGTGGAGGACACTGAATGGAGGCCAGTGGAGGGATTGGCAGAGAGGGGTGGAGGACACTGAATGGAGGCCAGTGGAGAGATTGGCAGTGTCCTCCACCCCTCTCTGCCAATCCCTCCACTGGCTTCCGATTGCCCAATGATTTAAATTCGAAATACTAACAACAACATACAAAGCCATCCATGACTCTGCCCCAGCTACATCACCAATCTAGTCTCATTCTATCACCCAAACTGTCCTCGCTGCTCCTCTAAAGTCCTCCTGCTCTCTAACTCCCTTGTCTCCTCTTATGCCCATCTCCAGGACTTCTCCAGAGCTTCTAACATCCTCTGGAACTCTCTACCCCAATCTGTCCAACTATCTTCTACTCGGTGCACGTTTAGGCAATCCCTGAAAACTCATCTCTTCAGGGAAGCCTATCCCATCTCCCCCTAACAATTGATTCTTTTATTTTTCCCATCAGCTCATCCCTCACAGTTTTTACCTTTTGTACCATTTGCCCCTCCCTCTTAGATTGTAAGCTCCCAGGATCAGGGCCCTCGTAACCCCCTTGTATTGATCTGTATTGTTTCTGTATTGTCTCCCTTTTTTTTGTAAAGTGCTGAACAAATCCTGAATAATAATAATAATAATACACACAATATCTCTGTTTTACACATAAATATTTTTTACATGACAAACAGTTTCTCGAGCACTATGGGTTGTCTCTGGAGAACTAGTTGTTTCCTTCTAGACTCTCTCTGTCTGATTGACACCTCCAGGATGAAGGAGGAGTCTCTGTTCTGATTTGTTAACCTATGTAACAACATTTTAGCTTCAGCTATTCAGTTCTGTTAACAGCTGGATTTTAAAGTTGTTTAGTAAACAGAAGAAAATATGAAACTCAGATTAAAACTCCTCCTGCTGGTGGGATATAAGAACATAAAAAGGTAATATGCAAAATGTCACATTTATCTAGTTGAAATGGGTGGGGGAAAAAAAATAAATTTTAATATATATGTACAATATCTCTCAGAAGTGAGCCCCCCTCCCCCGGACTGTATACAATATATATATATATATACAGTATATATATATATACACACACATATACATACATACATACACACACACAGTATCTCCCAGAAGTGAGTCCACCCTTCCACTGTATACTATATATATATATATATATATATATATATACTCATACACTTTTTTTTTTTTTGGGGGGGGGGTAAAATGAAGATTTATACTATCTCCAACAGCTTAGTGAATTGAACGGTTGCCAAATAAATTACAATCTATTCATAGTATTACCTTGACCAGCGTAAGTTTGTCTTTTTTAAATTTATTAGCCAGGTCCTGGAACTCCTGACGGCCGGTATCCATTGGAGTAACCTGCGCGAGCCAGTGGTCAGGATGGCGCCCCTGCTGGACATTCTTGGAACCGTTACATACACCTACGGAAAGAGAACATTGCCAAAGTGCAGGTATATGCCAATCACAGATAGAGGTCACTGTGTCCAGCACTCTCAGCCGGGGTTCACATACATACGTTGCGGTATATTGCATGTGATTTGCACAGGAACTGTACCGCATCCCTGTGTGATTTGTGTGCGGTGCGATCGGAGTCGTACATTTTGTATGGCTCTATTCACACCGCACCAAAAACACGCAGGACCCTTTTTTGGGTCGGCACTAGAATCGGATCACACGGGTATTCACACCTATGTGATCTGATTTTGCACATCGCACCGTGTTTTGCGGATCGCTTTTGGGGTGTTGTTAACATACACACCCGCAGCGGTTCGCATGAACGGGGTGAGATTCTGATGCTGTGCAGAATTCGCACTGAAAATGCTGACAATTCCGGGCTCAATCAGACATTGGACTCTCCCCTCTCCCACACACATGAAAGTCACGTCTCTTTAGGAATAACCCCAACCTCCCCATGCACCTCTAGATCGCCTCCCAGAATAATTTCTCCCAACTCATCTTCCAGGACACCCCCTGAGATATAGGCACCTCCTCCAGCAGGCGCGGTACACATAATCTGTCTGTCCTGGAAGTCTCCGGGATATAGAGTTGCAGGTAAGCCTCGCTCCATTTTTTGCACCCCGTTCATGTAGTGAGAAACCACTTTTATTATTTCCTGTGACATCCCCGGGTTATACAATTCTTCCAAGGGCCGCTGCTGGAATCAGAAGGATGCACTCCCTTCCCCAGAACTACATCTTCCGAGAGACCTTCTCCTACACCCAGTGGGATTATTGAGAGGAGAGGGGGAGGTGCTGAAGATATAAACAAGGAAGGGTTCTGTAGTCCAGCTGACAACACTGCTTGGGATTTTAGTGCAGCAGGGGCAGTGTTGTCAGCCAGGAAGATAGCAGCTCTTAGGCTCCATGCACACTGGGAGCTGAAGCAAAACGCTGAATAATAAAAAAAAGTTAATCTTGGGATTTTTCAATTTTTGTGCCGGCGCTTAGCTGGTTGTTAAGGAGCAGGCTGACGAGCCGGCCGCTCACATCCTTAACGACCGATCATTCATCAGCTGTTCGTGGAGTTCCCCACCGACAGCTGAATGTAAACAAAAGATTTGCTGGCAATTAAAATTTGAGAAAAATCCATCGTCACTCATGAGGAATGCCACTGACGGGGAAAAAAAATGTCCGTACCCAACGCTGGCTCCTGCTGTCTGACAGTTCTGCCACCTCCCAATGATTGACGCTGGGTTTACTTTGGGCATTATTATTATTTTTTTAATTTTTTTAAATAATCCACAGAGAGGTGCGAACCTCACTGTGGGGAACTATCTTCTTCCCTCTGGCTGAGCCAGATGGGGGAAGATAAGCAACAGGGGTGACAGCAGTCACACCTCTTATCCTGCGCGGTCCGGCTTCAAAGGGCCGTGACAGGATGAGAGGTGGAAGGGGGGATGAAGGTGAGCAATGGGGGGAGCAGGCAGCATCTGTCACACTGTGACAGACTCTTTCTGTTTTTATTTATTTTTGATCCTTTTTCTGGTGAATGAATAGATGGAACAATGTACACCATACTCATTCACATGTGGGAGCAGGATCTGGGGGTCACCCTTTTTAAAAGGGGGCTTCCAGATTACAATAAGCCCCCCACCTGCAGACCCCCACAACCACCCGCCAGGGCTGTGAGAAAGAGGCTCTTGCCCTCATCAACAACACCCCCCCCCCTGTTGAGGGCATGTGGCCTGCCAGGCTGTATGCTCAGGTAACGGTCTGGTATGGATTTGGGGAGGAACCCCACACCATATTTTTTGGGGGGTGTTCATTTTGGCATGGGGTTCCCCTTAAGGTCCAAACCAGACCCAAAGGATATGGAAAGGTATGGATGGGGGGGGGGGGGCATGCTGTTTTTTCTCAAATTGGACTTACGGGCACTGCTCTTGCCGGCACTCCTTTTGTTTCGCTGTCAGTTGTCGAGTCATCCAATGTTGGGGACGTGGCAGCCAGCCTGCTCCTTAGCAACCAGCTTTTCACAAAAAATTTAAAAATAAAAGGAAGAAAAAAAAATGCTGGAACTGGTGTTTAGAAATGTTCATTGTTTTTTTTTTTCTGCCGGCAAATAACTCCTAAAAACACAAAACACACAAAAAAAGGTTTTTTTTGCTGCTTCTAGACGCTGAAGCTTCAAAATGCTTCTAGCCTGGAATAGTGTGCATGGCCACACAGGGCACGCCGTCCATTGAGAGCGCAGTGTGCATACGCTGGTGACATCACCGGCGCTTCTATGGTGTGCGTTTAATGGTGACCAATTAAAAACTTACCTGTAGGTAAAGATACAAAATCGGCTTTACTTCCACTTTGAACTAGTGTGCATGGAGCCGTACAGTGTTCTTCGGAGATATGGGGAAATGTCCGATATCGCAGGACGTACGGAATAGATTGGTTTCTTCTTATGCCCAGACATGCACTTTAATTCTTTCTACCCGAAAAGTTCTCCGAATTATCCTGATCATCTGATGCTTGGAGGCCATCATTGCTCTCCTCCTAGGAACCATCACGTGTCCCAACCATCAGACCGCTCCAATCTGCTCCACTATGTGGATTCAGCTTGGAGTTGGATGTTCAAGGCTTCCTAGGAGGAGAGAATGATGACTCCGCCATCAAGAATGATTGCTCAGCGGAGTGCGCACCTTATTTAGCAGTTCTGATGTGTCTGTTGGGAACACAGCAGGTCTGGAAATATTTAGAAAGCCTCACTGCCCATCATTCTAGGTGAGTCCTCTGCCTATCCATGGACACCCTCAGCCTGGAGAACATATCCAGATGAAGGATTAGGAGACAACACTACGATCCTCACTCTAGCTCTTGTCCCCGACACCGCGGTCTAGTAAAATATATTGCTGTACTTACTCCGCCTCTGCAGCCGAAATGCTCCACCCTTCCCCTCCGCCGTGAGGTTCTTAATAAGGATTGAATGACACGGCTCGGACTTCAGCTTGATGTCACTTTGGGTCACAAAGGCTTTCTCCAGCTCTCGGTTGGCTTTGGCTGGATATCTCCAAACTCCAATATCATTTTCATAGAACCAAGTCCCAGCCACCTTCACCAGCTCCTCCTCCAGAGTCACAGAGTACTTCTTCTGTACATCCAAGAGGAGTAGCTCTGCCTGTATGACTGCTTTGACCTTGTCCCGCGGGAGACCATTGATCTCTAGAAAGGACATCCCATTACTCAGCTTCTCCTCAATGAGGACATCTGGGAAATCAGGAGATGAGAGGATATCGTGTTCCTCTTGTCCAAACTGAAGGACGAGGTTGTTTTGTATGGAGACGGCTTGAGAGTAGAGAACGTTCTTCAGCCAGGACTCGGCTTCCTCAGCATCTTCATCACTTGTTGCATTAATGATCACACATGGGACTTCTGACCCACGGGAATTAGAAGATGTGCCACTGATATCAGGTGTGGGATCTGTAGGAGGAAACAGCAACAATGTAACGGCCACAGAGAGGGATCACTAGGAACTTTATATTGCTACAGCAACCAATCAGATTCCAACTGTGATCACTGCAGACCAGCACTGGGAATGAAACAAGGTTTCTGATTGGATGCTAAAGTTCTTGTCACTACACTTCCATAAACCCTCGTGATTTCCTCCACAACAGATTGATTGTGAATAGCTGGTTGTTAACTAAGACTCGGGAATCCCTGCTGACAGCAGAATGTAAGAAAGAGCACAGCGTGGGGTTCCCCCTCCGGTCCTTACCAGGCCCTTTGGGTCTGGTATGTATTTTGAGGGGAAGCTTACACCACAATGAAAAAAACAAACAAAAAAATAAATTGTGGGGGCCGCCCCCAAAAACCATTCCAGAACCTTATCTGAGCATGCAGCCTGACAGGCAAGGAAGCAGGGGGGGTCCTTTATTTAAAAAAAAAAAAACACCCAAAAAATAAAACGATGTTCCCCGAAGTAAATCCAGAGTCAGTAATGATGAATGCTGGCTGTGTACCTGAAAAAACAAAAAGAAAGTCCACACGTGACGTTTGCCTCCCTCACAATGACAGCTCCAGGTCCCACCGACTGTAACTAAACAAAAAAGGAGCAGCAAGAGCAGGTGACCCCACCCCTTTATTGATCATCACTGGCCACCCCACTGACTGACAGGTCTCCGGGGGGGGGGGGTCACTTGCTGTCACTGGTTACTCCACCCTTTGTTTATTTACCATCGATAGGAACTGGAACTGCCGCTGGGGGGGCAAGCGTTGCATGCGGACCTTTTTCAGCCAGCGGTCAGCATTCATCAGGACTGATGCTGGATTTACTTCAGAGGGCTTCATTTACTTCATTGTTTTTGTTTTTTAATTACAGGATTTGTCAGAAACGTCTGTTGTTTTTATTTACTTTTCACACTTTTTTGGTGAAGGAGTAGGGGTACCTCCTACTCATTCACATGGGGCGAGGGCGGTTCAGGATCTGGGGGCCCTCTTGTTAAAACAAAGCACCCCTCCATGTTGAGGGCATGTGGCCTGGTATGGTTCAGGTGTTGGAGCAGCTTGCTTGTCCCCCCCCTACTGAGAGAGATCTCCCTATTGTGGGAGGGGCAGAGACACAAACTACTGCAGGGAGATATCCCCATTGTGGGAGGGGCAGATACACCAACTACTGCTGGAAATCTCCACATTGTGGGAGGGGCAGAGACACCAACTACTGGAGGGAGATCTCCCCATTGTGGGAGGGGCAGAGACACAAACTACTGCAGGGAAATCTCCCCATTGTGGGAGGGGCAGAGAAACTACTGCAGGGAAATCTCCCCATTGTGGGAGGGGCAGAGAAACTACTGCAGGGAAATCTCCCCATTGTGGGAGGGGCAGAGACACAAACTACTGCAGGGAGATATCCCCATTGTGGGAGGGGCAGAGACACAAACTACTGGGGGAAAATCTCCCCATTGTGGGAGGGGCAGAGAAACTACTGGAGGGAATTCTCCCCATTGTGGGAGGGGCAGAGACACAAACTACTGCAGGGAAATCTCCCCATTGTGGGAGGGGCAGAGGTACAAACTACTGCAGGGAAATCTCCCCATTGTGGGAGGGGCAGAGACACAAACTACTGGGGGGAAATCTCCCCATTGTGGGAGGGGCAGAGAAACTACTGAAGGGAATTCTCCCCATTGTGGGAGGGGCAGAGACACAAACTACTGGAGGGAATTCTCCCCATTGTGGGAGGGGCAGAGACATATACTACTTGGGAAATCTCCCCATTGTGGTAGGGGCAGAGACACAAACTCTACTTGGGGTGGGGGGGTCTCACTGTATTCATTCATAACTGAAGCATTGTAAACTCTGTTTTCTTTGGGGGGGCTGTCAGGTTGGCTGTACGGGGCCCTGTGGTTATTTACAGCAGCCCTGCATGCAGGCAGGAGGGTGTGCTTAGCTGAGAAAAAAAACCTCCTCCCCTCCAGAAGACTCCTGGGATGTATGACATTGTTTGCCTAGGCAAGAAACCAGGAAGTAACTGAAGAAATGTAACCAAAATTGTTTAAAACACATAAATACGATATACTTTGCACTCTATTCTTGCATCATACGGGTTCAGAATAATTCACGATGATTGAGAGAGAGAGGTTCCCCTCTAATAACAATGATAATGGCTTTGTGTCGCAGCCAATAACAGGAGCACCAAGTAAAGTTCACAGTCAGAGCAAAAAACAAAAAGTCCCACTGAAGGCGCTCTCACCTCTCCCCTCCACAAGACGGTCAGGATTCATGGGGGTGCGATAGACGCTCAACAGAGTCTGAAAAGCCTTCAAAAGTCACAAAAGAAAAAACTTTGTAACATTTATTTAAACACCACAAAATGAATAAAGTTCTGAAATCATTAAAAGGGTAACTCCACTTTTCACAAAAAAAAATAATAATCTAGCGTATACAATTGCGGCACAAGTCATATGGTAATTGAATGTTATTAACGACTTTTCCTTTCAATCTGCAGCCGCTGTCCTTGTCTGTAAGATGCAACATGGCCGCCTAGAGGAGCTCTGTACACAGAACTCCGCACCGGAAATGTCATCTCCTGGTTATGTGATTGGCTCACTGATTTTCCCAGAAGTCTCCACTAAGTTACAAATCAGATTTTGGGCATCCCCTGCAACAAAAATGTCATTTCTGGTGAGATACTCTCAAAAGGAAAATCACATTTAAAAAGGGATGCAGACCCTGCCACTTTCCTCAGTCCTGCGGGTTCTGTCTGTGAATGCATTTTCAATGCACCAATAACGTCCTCCTACTGACAGGTAATGGGCAAAATATTCTATTATTTCCACTTCCTTTACTACGTATATTTCTATATTCAAAATATCAAAAATCTGCACCAAACACTTCATCCCATATTTCCCCCCACTGCACCCCTGAACCTGGACTCTTCATTTTCTGAACCCACCAATGACATTTCTGGGGCGGCTTAACTTTACTTTCAATAATAAAAAAAATGTCCGACCCCAGAAGTCAGAAAACACAAAACTCCACGACTCCAACGCAGTTTATGCTCCCCAGAGACTCCTCTCCGCAACCACCTCCTGCCTCTGCTAAGGGTTTTGGCTGCTAGGACCACCGGCATTCAGGTGAGGAGGAGGAAGAGGATGATGAGGAGGAGGAGGAAGAGGATGAATAAGAGGATGATGATGAGGAGGAGGAAGAGGATGATGAGGAGCAGGAGGAAGAGGATGAATAGGAGGATGATGATGAGGAGGAAGAGGATGAATAGGAGGATGATGATGAGGAGGAGGAGGAGGATGAATAGGAGGATGATGAGGAGGAGGAAGAGGATGAATAGGAGGAAGAGGATGAATAGGAGGATGATGATGAGGAGGAAGAGGATGAATAGGAGGATGATGATGAGGAGGAGGAGGAGGATGAATAGGAGGAT
The DNA here is from genome assembly GCF_062004578.1 of Staurois parvus. NCBI lineage: Eukaryota > Metazoa > Chordata > Amphibia > Anura > Ranidae > Staurois > Staurois parvus. The sequence continues at coordinate 207,917 of NW_028319093.1, forward strand.
GATGAGGAGGAGGAAGAGGATGAATAGGAGGAAGAGGATGAATAGGAGGATGATGAGGAGGAGGAGGAAGAGGATGAATAGGAGGATGATGATGAGGAGGAGGAGGATGAATAGGAGGATAATGAGGAGGAGGAAGAGGATGAATAGGAGGATGATGAGGAGCAGGAGGAAGAGGATGAATAGGAGGATGATGAGGAGGAGGAGGAAGAGGATGAATAGGAGGATGACGAGGAGCAGGAGGAAGAGGATGAATAGGAGGATGATGAGGAGGAGGAGGAGGAGGAGGAAGAGGATGAATAGGAGGATGATGAGGAGCAGGAGGAAGAGGATGAATAGGAGGATAATGAGGAGGAGGAAGAGGATGAATAGGAGGATGCTGAGGAGGAGGAGGAAGAGGATGAATAGGAGGATGACGAGGAGCAGGAGGAAGAGGATGATAAGGAGGAAGAGGATGAATAGGAGGATGATGAGGAGGAAGAGGATGAATAGGAGGATGATGAGGAGGAGGACATAGTGAATGCGGGGTCCGGGGAGAGCGGATATAGTGAATGCGGGGTCCGGGGAGAGCGGATATAGTGAATGCGGGGTCCGGGGAGAGCGGATATAGTGAATGCGGGGTCCGGGGAGAGCGGATATAGCGAATGCGGGGTCCGGGGAGAGCGGATACAGTGAATGCGGGGTCCGGGGAGAGCGGATACAGTGAATGCGGGGTCCGGGGAGAGCGGATATAGTGAATGCGGGGTCCGGGGAGAGCGGATATAGCGAATGCGGGGTCCGGGGAGAGCGGATACGGTGAATGCGGGGTCCGGGGAGAGCGGATACAGTGAATGCGGGGTCCGGGGGGGGCGGATATAGTGAATGCGGGGTCCGGGGAGAGCGGATATAGTGAATGCGGGGTCCGGGGAGAGCGGATATAGTGAATGCGGGGTCCGGGGAGAGCGGATATAGGGAATGCGGGGTCCGGGGAGAGCGGATATAGTGAATGCGGGGTCCGGGGAGAGTGGATATAGTGAATGCGGGGTCCGGAGAGAGCGGATATAGTGAATGCGGGGTCCGGGGAGAGCGGATATAGTGAATGCGGGGTCCGGGGAGAGCAGATATAGTGAATGCGGGGTCCGGGGAGAGCGGATATAGTGAATGCGGGGTCCGGGGAGAGCGGATATAGTGAGTGCGGGGTCCGGGGAGAGCGGATATAGTGAATGCAGGGTCCGGGGAGAGCGGATATAGTGAATGCGGGGTCCGGGGAGAGCGGATATAGTGAATGCGGGGTCCGGGGAGAGGGGATATAGTGAATGCTGGGTCCGGGGAGAGGTAATATAGTGAATGCGGGGTCCGGGGAGAGCGGATATAGTGAATGCGGGGTCCGGGGAGAGCGGATATAGTGAATGCGGGGTCCGGGGAGAGCGGATATAGTGAATGCGGGGTCCGGGGAGAGCGGATATAGTGAATGCGGGGTCCGGGGAGAGCGGATACAGTGAATTCTGGGTCTGGGGTTTAGTAACACTTTAAAATGCAAAAAGCATGATATTTTGCTATAAGAAAGTTCAATGGAGAAGATGCTGAATACATGTTGTGCGTTTTGCCACGTTTTGCATTTTTATTGTGCCCAGTAACAAAAATTTCCATTTAAACAAAAAAAAAAAAAAGTTGTAAAAAAAACCCCAAACAAACCTGCAAAATGCGGTAAAAAACGCAAAGCAAAAAGCATAAAAAAAACCAAATATATATATAAAAAACAAAAAACAATTTGGTGGTTGGGGGATGGTAAAAAAAACCCAGAAAATAGTTATTCCTCAACTATCTCCATCCAACCACCCACACAAATCCTAACAATACAGCTGCAGAGTTTGACTCCTGGCAAACACAGACATTGCGATCAATGATGAGTGAAATCCTTGACTCGCAGTTGCTTGTGGCCCCGCAAAGTAAGAATGCTGTTAAGCAAAAAAAAAAACCACACACAGGCACCAGAAGTTAGCAATAGCACTTCCTGAACGCCTGAGAGCTCCTGCCAGATCACATTCTGAAAAGCAATCCACAGCGGATCGCTTTTCAGAGGACACCAAGCATCCCTGTCACCTGTGTGGTTATGATCCTCTCTAGCTGTTACACACAATGCAGTTTGATGTACCTCCACTCTCTATAGGCCCAGACAAGGATTGGGATCGAGCCACTTTTGCAGCTCAGAAACAGATGTAAATTCTAACTAGAGATCATCTGTCAGCAGATTTTCATCCTGGGTGGAGTTCCCCTTTAATGGAAGCCGTTGTCTAACCTACCTGGTAGGTGTCCCTGTCAGAGGGGTGAATGACGAAATACACGTCCATCTGGCCCGGGTTCTCTCTGGCGAAGCGTAGCACAGCCTCCGTCATGACTTTAGCCACATCGGGTTTGGAGAGACCGATATTTCCCGTCCCCAGCGCAGGAAAAGAGATGGTGCGTTTATTATATGCGCGTGCGTTTTGCAGGCATTCCGTGGTCACATGGGATAAAACCTGCAACAAGATGGGTTACGATGGAAGAGATATGGAGCCGACATCCAAATACAACAGAAAGCCGTCAATGATGAAGAATGGAGACAACACAAGAGATGTCCAAAGAGCCAATATATAGACAGCAGAGATGTGCTGGAACCAGAGCAATCCATAACAAATGACCTGCAACCCCACCATCACCGACTCATGAAAGGTGGAATCTACTTCCCAAACTTCACCACCATCTGACTGCAGGAAACTCCTCTACTGAGTCCACTGAGGGACACAGGAATCCGAGACCATCGGGTTAGACTGCCACCTAAAGGAGGATTGGATATTGGCAAAAAAAAAATTTAATTGTAAGCCATCTCCCCTATTACCCCTCAACTATCCAGCATGGCTCTGGGACCTGTTCTCAGAGGACTCCAAAAATCCTATTTTCTTTCTCATCCATTGAGGGACATGACTCAGATACAGTTGAGGTGTCCAGAAACAGGCCAAGTGGTCAATGGGAAGGCACAGAGAATCAACCTGATGCTCAAGATGGAGAAGACGGTGCTCAGCATACAGGAGGTCACTGCCAGAGGAAAAAGGAGTCCACATGGAGGGAAAGATCGAACCTGAAGAAGCTCACCTATCAGAACCCACCAAAACAGGTTGTTGGACGGCAACATGATTTTAGCTCAGACATTTATGGATTTTTACTGCCCGGTTAACGAAGTGCCATTTGGCTTGTTGGAATCTGCGGCTACTGACTCGGCTTGTTCCTGGAACCGTCTTCCATGCCTGTTTCCCAATATGACCTCGGCTTGGCTAACGGATATTTTCACTTGCTCTCCTGTGTATGACCTCAGCTATCCATCGACTCTAATTCCCACCCGGCATCCGACCCTGGCTCTGACCAGACTACTCTGCTGTCCTCTGCTACTTTGAAGGCCTGCTATCTCTCACGGGCACCACCCGTCTGCAGACACCATTCTAGTGAATCAGCTGTGCTCCTGGGTGTACCTCTGACAAGCATCATCAGTCAGATCATCTCTACAAGAACTCCTGCAGGTGACCCCTGCTAATTTGGGCCCGATTCCTTCTGTCCCATCTCCAGGGGAGTCTGGAACTTAGCCGCAAGGGAAGCCCTCTCTCCATTGGCCTCCAGCACCAGGTACGTGATACCCATACTGGTGAGACCAGAAGGAACTGAGGATGAAACTAAAGCAATACATCTAAAACAGCCAGAGGGGTCCATGAAGCCTGGCAGGATTGTACTGACCTTACCTAACCCTGACCTCAAGGCACGGGTCTGAGAAGTTCCTGGTCACCTCCAGGTCCAGTAAAACTTTAACAGCTGTGGAATGAGAAACAGATATCTTAGCAAAAACACTAAAAACATTCACTCAGTTCAGAACATTACAAGCAAAGGCCTCTGGGGAACCAAACAAAGAAGACCAGGTGAACAGGTCCCACAATGTCCTTCAGACATACTCCATTTCAAGCAGAGGGTACCTGGAGTAGGAAGCTAGTGCGTTTCACCTGCTAACAATCCAGGGACATAAACCACCCCATGCAATGATCACCACCCCCCAGAAAGGATCTGATGGGCATCTAGATGGCAAACCTCTTGGTGCAGAGACCATTGATCAAGCACTATCCTTAGGAGAGACCGTACAAACAAGGAAACAAGGCTAATACTCATCATCCAAGCCACTTCCCTCGTCACAGGAAGGACTACCACTACTTCCTGGAGGTGAAGGTACTGCAACACCTAGATGTCATCCAATAGGAATCTGAACCCAGAAATGTGCTCAAAGTGGGGTCTGCAATGTGGAGGGAACTTTCCTTTTTGGAAAGCCAGACCGTAACCTTGGGGATAAAGGTACGGGGAGAAAAACTACCCCATCTGTCTGACAGGAGTGAGTGATCAAGCCAGGGACTGCCTGGTTTAAAAGAAAAAGATCTGCTGGCCTGCTAAGAACCCATGCCCATGGCAACAGAGAGGCAAAGCTAAAAAGGGTCAGGAAAAAAAATACAAGCGGAGGAAGCCCCCCTATGACAGCGCTTCCCCAACACGCTATACACCAACAGTGAAGGAGAAGGGGTGAACTCTCTGTCCAAAGGCAAGGGAGCTAAGAGTACACATGGTATGGCTGTTTTAGTGAGGTCTTAAGTGTAACAGCCTCACCCACCAGTGACAGATTGCTGCCAACTGCTGAAGCCCAGCAAAGCCTAATCCGGCTGGATCTTGCAGGCCACAAGCCTTTCAGTAAAGTTGCTGGCTACAAGGATCCATAGAACTGAATCTGTTCACAGGTGGTCATCTCAGCATCCCACAATGGGTATTCCAGGAAAGGACACTAGACTGAACACAAGGACCAGCACTTCCAGAATCAGGTATGCCAACGCAACACTGAGGATTCAGGTCCTTACCCAGGTACGGGGACTGCCAGAACGTAGGTTGGTCTGAGCTGTAGGTCAGTAACGCCATCTGGAGGGGCAGGGTACCATGTACCATGAGAAGCTTTTCCCAGAGACATGGGATTTTCCTGAGGACTAGAGCAAGGGGTAGAAGTGGAGGTACACCTTCATAAAAGAAGGCTTTTAATAGGAGTTAGCTGATCTGAATTTGAGCCCTATGGATGGAGTAGAAGCCAGGCTCTGAGGGCCTGCAGGTACCTACTGCAGAAGTAGATGGAGGGCAGGATTCCACCGACCTCTTCCTAGACTTCCTACATTAAGGCAGGAGCACATTTTGGCTTTCTGTGGCATCTCCAATCATGGTATCCAGTATAAGGCCAAAGACATGACATCCCCTGAAGATCAAGTAACTCTTCAGATTTGACATCAGCATCCCAGCACCATAACCACAGTGCTCTGCACATCTGGATGAACATCAAGCCTATGTGGGACATAAGCATAGATGCTTTCAACAAACCACAACAACTGCAGAGTTAACCCCAGACATCTGTTCCAATTAAATAGGGGTCTACCCCTGCAGAGTCCAGGTATGGCCAGCTGTATATAGAGAACAGCTCAAGCAGTGAAGTTGTGATGAATCCTGAGGAATCATGGGTAAAGTTAATGCAAGAGGAATCCAAAAGGAAAAGAATTAAAAAGCTAGAAAAAAAAATCCTTTTCTTCTCAGCATAGCTGAAGGTAAGACACCCATCTTCCTAGGACACCAGTACATAAACACAGGCCGGCTTACACGTGTTTTGTTTGCCAGTGTACAATCCTCCAGTAGGTGTCAGTATAACCCGACTATCTGAATTCCTGTGTCTCACAATGGATGGCAACGTTTTTTTCTTGTTTGTTTGTTAAATATACCACTGGAAGTATTTAGGGACACAAAACAGAGCACCCCCCCCCCCCTTTCATGTCATAGAAGTGAGAAGGTTAGGGGTTTGCAGTGGTGTAGTATGGGCTGCCAGCACCTGGCACTGTCCTGGGTAGGGATGGGTTCAGGTGTGTTCAGACACAAGTACGAACCCACCCAAATTATCGCACTGGAAATATAAAATACGATAGGCGCAGCGCTTAAAATGTAGTCCCGGTAAATGTATATCAAATAGCTCATGCATAGGATGACAATCCACAGTAAAAGAGCTCAGATGTGATTATAATATTCCCAAAGTTGTCGCTTTCTTAGAATCGGTCAGAGGCAGGATATGTATAAAATGCTCACTCACCGGATGCGCAGAGATAATGCGCAATGTGTCAATCAATGGAGGTTTGCCAGGGGGTTCCTTTCAGGATGTAAATGGAATCAGCCCGGGATGGATGGAAGTCACCTGGATGGATATTCAAAACGGAGGTCCACTTTAAGGAGACAGATGCAGCCTCTTCAGTACAATGGGATAGTCACCAGGGGGAGCTCTGGGGGATTAAATGCCCAGTGCAGAGCAAAAGATGGAGATACGCATAGTGTAGTATATTCTAATAACATTTAATAAAGAATATAAAAAGCAGTAATAGGATATCTTCATACATGTAAATGGTATGTGCAGACATGTGCCAAGATGCTATATCACAAACAGTAGGCAGGAATAGATACTGCCGCAAAAAGCTGCTATGAGCACTAATCAGCTGGTAACAAATGGAGCCCGCCAGACCTCCATGATCCAGCGGAGTGACGTCAAAGCTTACAGGCTCCTCCAAGACGCGTTTCGTACACTCGTACGTCTTCAGAAGGGGTGTGTACGAAATGGGTATTTCCATCTTTTGCTCTGCACTGAGCATTTAATCCCCCAGAGCTCCCCCTGGTGACTATCCCATTGTACTGAAGAGGCTGTGTGACGTTAATGACTTTTGGGGGTGGGGGGACCCCTGTGTCAGCTCTTGTCCCCTTCATTATGTTTAACCCACCCTGTGCCTATTAAGGGGTACAGGGTGTGAATGTGAATGTCCTAGTTTTGTTTATTGGTGTGGGGATTGTCCATTGTTCTCTGCCATGTGCTGTATCCCATTGTTCTGTGTCTGGGTTGGGTGGGGGGTGTTTCCGGCAGCCCTTCCCACTGAAGGTGGCGGGCTGATGATGTGTTTCCTGTTCCTGGTTGTGTTTCCCCGCCCTGTGTATATATCTTGTGTTGGTGTAAAAATAAAGGCGTTGACTTCCTGTCATAAGAGGAGTCTGGGCTGTCTATTTCCTGCATGATCAGCGGGTGGTGTCCGGGGATTTGTGTTTGGACAGGGAAGGTGCAGTATAACAGAGATACCCAAGTGCGGTCTGGGTCCGGTTCTGTTACAGGCTGTATCCGTGTCCTTAAAGTGGACCTCCAGTTTGAATATCCATCCAGATGATTTCCAGCCATCCCGGCTGATTCCATTTACATCCTGAAAGGGACATCCTGACAGACCTCCATTGATTGACACATTGCACATTATCTCTGCGCGTCTGGTGAGTGCGCATTTTATACATATCCTGCCTCTCACCAATTCTAAGAAAGCGACGACTTTGGGAATATTATAATCACTTCTGAGCTCTTTTACTGTGGACTGTCATCCTATGCATGAGCTATTTGTTATACATTTACTGGGACTACATTTTAAGCGCTGCACCTATCGTATTTTATATGTCTTTTGAAAGGTTTATGGTTTCCTTTACAGTACACAGCCGCTTTTATCCCTTTATATTTTAGCGCTCGCTGAGTTTTCTTATCCCTTTTATCCCACTGGAAAGCTGACAGCAAATCACATGCTGCAGGGCAGGGAATGCCTATGATTGGCAGTTGGGGCAAGGCAAGTATTTCCTCCCCCCCCAACCAATCAGTGCAATATTTTTAGAAATTTGCACCCAGGGAAACCGACCCTTTGGCTCCGCCCACACTACACCCCCGAATGTTTGGTATTCCTGCACAGGAGGTGCGTTTTAGAAATGTGTATTCTGGGACTCTGAAGTGGATGGTGGTCAATCAAAATGGATGAGCTTGGTCAGGTGACCTGTCCTCCAAATATTGAGCCCTCTGCTATGTTAAGCAGAGGACTCTGAGGTACCGCAGGTTCAATCCTGCACCCCACAATAAATTGATTGGTATAAAAACACAGACTGTGGTACCGAGTAAGGCTGTAGAGTATAAAGCAGAGAGGAGTCCGGGATCCTCTCCGTTATAAATGAGCCCCATTGGAAAGAGGTGGGAACAGTTTGGCTGAGTTTTCGTTGCTGCCCCATAGAGATGCCTTCTACATAGAATTTGCTGTTTGTTTACTCCGTCAGCAGAGACAAAAGGAGAAAATCGATAGATGCACTTACCTGCAGAGCATATTGATAGGATGATGAACCAAATGGTAAAATGACATGGTAGACGGACTCACAGGACAGGTTGTAGCCCCCCGTGGGGATCATGGTGATATTGGCGGTGGGGATCACTCTACGAAGGAAACTATTTTGTTTTCTGATTTCCTCCTGCAATTTATACCCGGCCTTCGAGGCAATGGCTTTTGAGATCGCTCCAGTATATAGGTCCAGATTAGGGAAGATTGAGTTCACGATAATCTGTGTCTGCAAAAGATTGAAAGGGAATTCTCTTACTAGGACTGTAATGGAAGTCATGTGTTCAGCTGTGTACATATGATGCACCGTGTATCCAGAGGCCGTGTTTCCATACTTCCGGTGTCAGCGTCTCACCTACTACTGTCCAGAGTGGAGACAACAAGAACAATTAGGTCAGAACCCCATCTTTGTGTTGGTCATGTGTGCACTACTGCAATACATGGTGCAGCACCATCTACGTGTTAAAGTGTTGTGATGCCATTGGCTTTGGAAGGCTTCCCAACACGCTAAGGCATTGCACAGCCATGTACTAACATGCATTACATTCTCAGGTGAGCTGCCCAAATGCCATGCACAACATAATATGTGATCATGCCCAACATAGGTGTGATCTGTGAGCTCTCTCCCAACAAATGGGGAGAGGTGATTGGGTCTGATGGATGTGCACCAGGTTCCTAACGCCTTTGGTCATGTATGTCTGTTCTGCATGCAAATAGATCTCTTCTGTCCTGACGACTACTCCAACTATGGTAGACCATGTACCACCCTGTCAGCCTTGGTGGTGTCTAAGTGCCAGCTGTAACCTCGCTGCTTAGAACCATCTGTCTGCCCGATGCCTCAGCTCCACTTTGAAAGTTTATCTCCCCAAAATTGTACCCAGAATCGCTTGTAGTTTAAAGCAGAACTGGGGAGAAAAGCTCCAGGGGAAGACACATTACCCAAGGCCAAAGTGAACTTACAGTTTAAATCAGCTAAATCCATTCCCGTTGCATCAAAACAAAATGAAACACCCTCCTAGTCAGCTAGGGGGAGCTAGTAGGTTAGCTAATTGTTAGATGGGGGGGCTGAGTAGAGCCTGGGTGTGATAGCTAGCAAGGGTCAAATTCAGGGCAGAGCTGGGAGGCTCTGCAGATCAGCTCTCTGAGACTTCCCCCTGCTCTAGAACTTTGGAGAAACTTCTAGAAGCAGTGGGCGGATGTGAGGAGTGGCTGATCTGAACTTTTCAGGGATCCTGGCCAATCTCCAACAGCAGGCTTGGCAAGGGGCCAGGACATCCCTTAAAGGTGCTTGAGCCTACTCAACAGCAGGAGAGTACGGGTAGAAGAGGATGTGAAGGCTAGAGAGAGGAGCCTGGGAGGGGCCCAGATGGGAGAGGGGCTCACCTCTAGGCAAGGACCTTGGAAGGCGAAAGCTTGGACCTTCACCGTCCCCTGAGAGAGGACCCCCTGTGTGGCAGAGGAAGAACGGCCCAGCTAGAAGGCCTGGTAGCAGCCACCAACTCAACAACAACACAGGACAGGGACCAAGTGAGTAGACCTGCACCCCCTGGGCCAGATAAGGGAAGGAGCACTGTGGTGGGAAACCAGATTAGCGACTACCTGGGGCTGTCTTTTTGGCAGACACTGGACCCCCTGCTCAGGGATTCCTTTGGACAGCCAGATAGAGGAGCATTTGGGGTGAGGTAAATCAGGAGATGCTGGCTAGCTCTCCAAGAAGAGGATTCTTTGTACAGACTTGTAAACAGGTCAGGAAGTTGTCCTCAGTTTCTCAGTTCCATTGGACATCCCACACACCCCTTACCCCATCCAAGTTCCAAATCCCCTAATAAAACATGAAAACAAGTTCAATGACTGGTCACTGTCCCCTGAATGCAAGTCAGTGGGAAAATGTGTGTTGCCTGGCTGTGCAGGACTATAGGGAGACCCAAATTTATTGCAACTCTTAAGGGGGGGGGGGGGGTAGTGCTACAAGAAGAGGAGCAAAGTCTGGAGGGCCCATTCGTAGCACTGTGGTACATCAGTGCAAGTGCACTGACATGCTATATGCAGCACATAATGTACATTGGATTATGGCAGCTCATTCATTCGAATAAGCAGCCTAACAAACCAAAAACGCACCACAAATATTGCAAGCACCATATCCGGCCATGCAGTGCACTGTAATGTATGTTAGTGCGTTTCTAGGTGTTGCACTTGCACTGTAAGTATCAGCAATGTGCATTGGGTGCCCTTCAGAAAGAGAAGGAGCCTTGCGGTCTGTGTGGAAGCAGTGGTCTCTCTGCAGAGGTCAGATGCACCCCCTGCTGAATCAGAGTTACAGCGCCCCAATCAACAGGAGGCCTGAGCTTTGATGATGGCAGAGCTGGAGAGGTCTGGCTCAGCAGGAAGTGCACCGGACCTCTGCAGAGAGACCACTGCTTCCACACAGAGAGCAAGGGCCCTTCTCTGTAGCAGGCTGGCTTTTCTACTCCGGCTGTGGCTGCTTTCTAAAGAAAGTCAACTGTAAGTCTTTACACATCTTGGTTTCTATGATCCTGCAATGTATTTAGCCAATTTATACCTAAGGTCAGCTGGGCTTTACTGAATGTCACAAACCGCAACTAGAAATGTGAGGTTCACTTTGTTCTGAATCGAAACGCAGACTTTTTAAAAAAATTTGGTTGTATATAATGAATCTGAAATAACAAAAACAAAATTTCAAATTCGAACCAAATTAAAATAAAAAAAGAAGAAGAAAAGAAGAATAGAACATAAAAGAATAGAATAAAACAGAATGACTGACTATAACCTTCTTCTGAAATTCCAATTGAATAAATTTAAATAGAATAGAAAAAATTAATTTAATAGAAAAAAAATAGAATAGAATAAAAAAATAAAGAATATAACCTTCAGATATTTGGATTTCAAATAAAATAAATTCAAAAAGAATAAATTAAAATAGAACAGAAAAAACAATAGAATAGAATAAAAAAAAGTTTTCTGAAATTCGAATAGAACAGAAAAAAAACAATAGAACAGAATAAAAAAGAGAGAATACAACAGTTTTCCGAAATTCGATTAGAAGAGGAGAGAGTAGAACAGAATAGAATATAACCTTCTTTGGACATTTGAATAGAATAGAACCAGGCCAGCTATTCTTCACAATGAATTCGGAGCAATTTTATATCTCCGATTCGAATTTGATTCATATTCAAATTCCATTCGAAATTTCCAAATTCAGTTGTATTTCATTCAATTCTGATGAAGTCAGAAAATTCAAATCGAATTGGAATAAATGAAATGAATTCCTAAAACAAATTAAACAAAGTTAACCAATTTAATGAAACAAAATTAGTTAAATAACGAATTGAATCAAATCGAAACAAATGTTTTGTTCTGCACATGTCTAAGCCCACCCAGGGCACTCCAGGGAGAATGGCAGATTCAAATTTTTTTTCAGGGTCAAGCAAAACTGAGACACCAGGAAAGCTCTCCTGTGTAATCGTATATATGGCTGTATTCATTATCCGTGGTGATGGGCAGGAAGAGACATGTGATGGACTTACCTTCTGTTCCTCTATCAGCCCACGTGTCAGGTGAAGGGTCAATCCATTGATGGTGATGGGCTGAGACATCTCCATAGGGGACCCGTGTGCTGAGGGCTGCATAAGGGCGCTCCTATAGCTGGACGTTGTTGGTGAGGGTTGTGATGTAGCGGTCATGCTGCGTGTCACTGGCCTTGTTTGAGAAGAGGAAGCAGATGTGGCTCCACTGAGGTCATCACTTGGACCAAAGATGTTTTCACAGGCCGCCTTCATGGCTTGGACAGCCGGGTCATTGTTATTCACCAGTCGGATCTCCTTTAGATGGGTCTGTGTCACAGTATAAAAGAATAAGTGAATGGTCTTCACCATAATATCTGCGCACCGTTGGAGAGGAAACCCAAAGATCCCGGAGCTCACGGCTGGGATGGCCACAGATTTGATGTCTGTGTGCTGATTCACATATTTCAACACGTTCTTGATGCATTCAGCAAGCTCATCGTCACATCTCTTGGCAGCTTCTTTGAACCACACCGGACCCACGGCATGAAGGAGACACTTACAGGGGAGATTGCCGGGACGTGTCACTGCGTACTCTCCGGTTTTTAGCCTTCCATTGGCCTTAACATATTCTTTGCTGTCCTTTTCAATGTCTGATCCTCCAGCTTCCACCAAAGCACGGGCCAACCCCCCGGCATGATCCAGGTCCTCATTAGCGGCATTCACCACAACATCGGCGTCCTGCCCAGTGAGGTCGCCCTTCCATACACTGACCACGGGGCCCAACGAGGTTCTCTTCTCATAAACTTTTCCAGCCTTGATTGACGCAGCTTGAGATTTGGTGGGTTTAGGGCCTCTTAATTGCACTTCACAACTGAACTTCCTGAGGAGGAGGTCGGTGAGCTCATTCTCACACCCGAGAAGATGGAAGTAATCGGATTCTGGAAGAACGATCCGATGGGTATACTCCATATTTCTGAAAGAAAAACCAGAGAACGCCATTAAAGTCTACCACCTCTGGGCGCTGACTCGCCTCAACCTCACAGAATGGTCAGGACAGTTTTATATAGAGCAGACTGATGATGGAAGAGTTTCCAGGATGGTGACGCTAAAGATAAAGGTGGGTATCTGTGTAGGAGAAGAGGGGTGAAGCAGATACAGACATCTTTTTGTGGTCATACACTATAAGTGTCAGGGTCCTGTCCACGTCAGAAGTTCTGGAAGATCTGGCATTTCTGCCAGTACTCTCCATGGCCGCAGAAGCACAAATCAGCCTCAGTTTGGTGCCAGACGGCCTTTATAAGGAGGCTCATCACTTCCTCAAGTTGCTGGATGATCCCTAGCTCCCCGTGCCCTGTTCCTGTTTCCTGTGATTCTGACCCGTGATTTCCTGATACCGACTCGGCTTGCTCCTGGACCTGTCTACTCTGCCTTACTCCTGATCTGACCTCGGCTGGGCTTACGGATACTCTCTCTCTCTCGCTCCTCTGTGTATGACCTCGGCCTTCCCATCTGACTACGTCTGCTCTGATTCCCACCTGGTACCTGACCTTGGCTTGAACCGACTACCCAGTAAACATCCAAATCCCGGAAGGGCTTGCATACCACGCACAGGCGCCTCCTGTCTGCAGACCTATCTCCGTGCACCAGCTGTGCTTCTGAGTGGACCACCAACCAGCACTCCTATAGGCAACCTGTGCAACTTTGGGCCTGACTCCCGCTGTCCCACTCTCAGGGGAGTCCGGAACTTGGCCGCAAGGGAAGCCCTCTCTCCATTGGCCTCCATCACCAGGTACGTGATAATAAGATTGCAGTATACTGTGCAGATGATGCCAGAGCTACAAAAAATAGCTGGGTGCTCTTAAAACAACGTACACAGCTGTGCCATTCGTTTACAGCAATCTGTGAATGAGAGAACTACAAATCCCATCTTCCACTGCAGTAGATGGAAAGTAGTTCCCAATGAACTGTGAGGGCGCTGATGAGCAGCATTGTAGTTCATTCACAAGCCCTGCAACTTTAAGTCCTCCTGCACGCGGGACATTTTTACAGCGGCTGTTTTTGGCTTTTGATGGGTTTTTTCTGCAGCCAGTAACCCCCCGGCATGTTATCCTAGGTGTCCATACACACACAGACTGGAATCAACATTTTTTTAGCTGGAAAAATGCTCTAACTCTGAAAAACATGGCAAAACGCGGTAAAATGCAGTAAAACGCCACAAACCATCATTCTTGGACTTTTTTTGACCAAAAAAAGCTAAAACAAACACACAAAAATGCGGGAAAATGCCGCTAAACGCTATTGCAAAAACTCTAAAAAAAAGCTGCAAAACTTTGGTTTTTAACACGGCTTTACACCGCTAATGTTACCAGAGTTATCAAACCGTCCCCCCAGTGTGCACGAGGACTCAAACCGACAGCTCATACGCTGAAAGTTGCAGGACTAGTCTGCAGGAGCCTTGCACCCTCCATCTGCTGATCATGGGTGCAATGCTCTGCAGGCCCACGCAGGAAGAAAATAATAAATCCATTTTTATTTTTCTGCAAAATTATGTGCATTTTTTTTTTCCCAACGGTGAAGTTATCCGTTCATGTTTTATAACCTGGCATCTATGTATTCCTGTCATTATAGAATCAGACTGGAGGCCGTCGTATTTGCGTATTACGTACTCAGGCGCTCTTTCCTGATAAGTAATGGTTGAGCTTTACTACTCCATTTGTTGAGAGAAAATATAAAAAATAACTAGGAAATGGCATCCTAACATCAGTCACAGTGCGTGCCAAAGGAAAGAACGAACTTTGCGTGGGAGGGGATATTGAACACAGGCCCCTCCCTCACCTTTTCCAAGGATCAAGGTCAATGGAAAGTGGAGTCTACTGGCAATGGCAGGAGTAGAGGTCGGGGGAAGAATGTAGGCAAGGCGTAACGCGCCAAAATGGGGAACCCGGAGAGAGCTCGTTAGTGCCCCCCAGTGGTGGGCAGAAGCTGCAATCACGTGAAATCGACATTACGGCAGTACTCTACATTAAAGGCAAGACTCCTCCGAGACAACATTGGCTACCACTTTGTAGTCCATGGCCAAACTTCTACACTGTTGTCACTAATGCATTACAGACATACTCTGCCAGGGATTACCTCTCTCCAGGTATGCAGCATTTCCAGTACGCCGGAGCTTGTACCGGTCTCCACCAACACAGCAGTCCTGTCCCCTCCCTCCCACAATCAGTATGTTGTTATTGGATACGGGAAGCACACTCCTCTATAAAGCCATACTTGTTCTCCTCCTGAAGCCTTACTACAAGTCTCGTGACTGCCAGGCTAAGTCCTGACGCATGTCAAACAACAAAAAAAGAACAATTCCTGGCTCTAACTTACCAGCCAGCCTATGTGACTGGAGTAACTTTTGGGGGTGGGGGGACCCCTGTATCATCTTCCAAATTCTTATGTTTAACACACCCTGTGCCTCTTAAGGGGTACAGGGTGTGAATGGGAATGTATATTGTGTATTGGTGTGTTGTCCATTGTCCTCTGCCATGTGCTGCACCCCATTGTTCTGTGTCTTGGTTGGGTGGGGGGGTGTTTCCTGTAGCCCTTCCCTTCCCACTGATGGGGCGGGCTGATGATGTGTTTCCTGTAGCCCTTCCAACTGATGGGGCGAGCTGTGTTTCCTGTAGCCCTTCCCACTGATGGGGCAGGCTGATGATGTGTTTCCTGTAACCCTTCCCACTGATGGTGCAGGCTGATGATGTGTTTCCTGTTCCTGGTTGTGTTTCCCCGCCCTGTGTATATATCTTGTGTTGGTGTAAGAATGGTACAGGGTGTGAATGTGAATGTCCTAGTATTGTGTATTGATGTGGGGATTGTCCATTGTTCTCTGCCATGTGCTGTATCCCATTGTTCTGTGTCTTGGTTGGGTGGGGGGTGTTTCCTGTAGCCCTTCCCACTGATGGGCGGGCTGATGATGTGTTTCCTGTAGCCCTTCCCACTGATGGGGCGAGCTGATGATGTGTTTCCTGTAGCCCTTCCCACTGATGGGGCGGGCTGATGATGTGTTTCCTGTTCCTGGTTGTGTTTCCCCGCCCTCTGTATATATCTTGTGTTGGTGTAAGAATAAAGGAGTTGACTTCCTGTCTTCAGAAGAGTCTGGTGCTGTCTATTTCCTGTATGATCAGCGGTGGTGTCCGGGGATTTGTGTTCGGACAAGGAAGCTGCAGTATAACGGAAGTACCCAAGTGCGGTCTGGGGTCCGGTTCTGTTACAACCTAACAGTATGCATTATAAACAGGGGTTTAGTTAGCACACATTTGCAAATACATGCGTAAGCTGCAGAGCCACATCACGGCACCCCGATATTCTGTAGTTCCTAACTCTCCAATTTTAAGAGCCCCCATAGTAGAGGCACATGTATTTAATGGATAGACCGAGGGCAGATGGACCTGAGGGAGCCCACCCCTCCTTAAAGGTACAGGAGCGCATTGGACACCCAGCGTGTAGCACAATGGCATCTACGGTGTCCAGCGTGTCTCCTCCCCAACAATTCCACAGTACAAAAAATGGCTACATGCTGGGTGTCCAATGCGCTCCTGTACCTTTGAGGGGTGGGCTCCCTCAGGTCCATCTGCCCTTGGTCTATCCATTAAATACATGTGTCTCTATATGGGGGCTCTTAAAATTGGAGAGTTAGGAAGAACAGAATATCGGGGCGCCGTGATGTGTTTGCAAATGTGTGCTAACTAAACCCCTGTTTTTATTGCACACTGTTAGACAGGTTAATTCAGTTTGTTTGCAGGCTGGCTAGTAAGTTAGAGCCGGGAATTTTTCTTTTTTGTTATTTGACATGCGTCGCCCTTCCATGTTCTCCTTGCTGTGAAGCCTAGTTATAGACAGGTGCAGTGGCCATTTTTTGTAAGTCCCAAGGTACCTAGGGCTGCAAGGTTGGTCCCATTATGTGGGGAACCGGTTGCTAGTGAAAGGGCCAAGCATAATATGCCTTAAATACCAAAGCCTCCCTCGCTCTTGACATGTCACCCGCTTCCTGGCTGGTTGGTTGCTTTAGCACTGAACACAAATATAGTCGTCCTTAGGTCAGCTCCTCTGCTTGTCAGATGTCTGTACTGTATCTTCTCTAACTTCTGAGAAGGGCAAGAAGAAGTGCTACAACCTTTGTGAATACCCTGGGAACACAAGATAGGCCACAGGGAAGTGCATAAAGTGCAGATGAGGAGGACAAATGGGAACATGAAGATAGCATCTTGGATGTCTACGGATGCCATGTATAGAAAAGAAAACCCTGCGCTTAAATGCACATTCCCTACTGTTATGGACCACCTGGTGTATTCTAGCAGTCCACAGGACAGGATTCCCCAGGGCGTGGAGTCTAAGCCCCAGTCCGCTTGTTCACCGGAGCCCCTGATGGTGGGGATGGGCTTGGAGCGGACAGTGACCAGGTCGCGGCCCCTGAGTACACCCACCTGAGGTAGAGGAATCACCAGAGGTAATGACAGGTAGAGAGCCTGGTGTGAAAAGGCAGACAGGTCTGGAGAGTAGCAGCTAATCCGTGCGGGTTGGATGGATGGCTGAGCAATAGCGTGGTCAGACGGGCCGGGTCGGTAATGGGCGGACAGTGTGGTACAGGACAGCAGGCACAGAGGAATCGGGTCACTCGCCAGGTCTGGTAACAGAAGTTCAGATCAGAAGGAATATCCAGAAGAGAAGTCAAACGAGCCAGAGCCTCCATGAGAATATCACTGTTAGTTCTGCTGTTTAAAGGTAAAGAGCCGGGTGACATCAAGAAGTGGAGGCCGATTGCCCTCTTGAATGCAGACAGGAAGATTCTGGCAAAGATTTTATTTTCTAGGTTGAGTTGTTTTTCTCCGGCACGATTGTCTGACTGTCAGTATGGCGCAGTAAAAGGGCGGAATATTTCTGGTGCTGTCATTTCTTTAAGGGAAGCGAGAGGTGTAAGGTTCTGGGACGAGGGAAATATGTTGTGTGTTTGGACCAAGCTAAGGCCTTCGACAGGGTCGACCATGGCTATCTGTGGGCGACTTTGTTAAAGTACGGCATCCCAAGGTTATTTGTTGATTGGCTGAGAACTTTATATCGGAAGGCTGAGAGCTTCCCTCTCATCAATGGGTGGCACCTTTGGGGTTGGGGCTGGGGTGAGGCAGGGTTGCCCCTTGAGTCCCCTCTTGTATGTTTTTGCCATCGATCCTTTTTTGAGATCACTGCAGGAGTGTGGATTTCAGGGGGTACCCATCCCCCATGCCTCTGCCCTATCTGTAGTCGCTTACGCAGATGATGTCACTGTAGTGGTATCTGCTCCTCATGAGGCCCAATTGTTAGCGGCTGCCATTGGGACTTACTCTGAGGCCTCCGGGTCTCTTGTCAACTTTGAGAAGAGTGAAGCTCTCTGGACATTGCAGGGTGATCCAGATTTTGATCTGCCCCAATTTGCAAAAGCCTCAAGTAATCTTAAGATCCTAGGTAGAGATGAGCGAATTTCTCAAAAATTCGATTCGGCTGATTCGGCGAATTCCAGTATGAAATTCGATTCGATGTGAATTTCTTCGCTACGAAGTTAACTTATTAAAAGGGTTTCTAGGCTTCAGAGAGCCTTTAAATTAGTGCAGAACACTGTACCTTTAATTTAAATGCCCTTGGAGATGAGGAAGGAGAAGGAGAAGGAGAAGGATGAGAAGGAGAAGGAGAAGGATGAGAAGAAGGAGAAGGATGAGAAGAAGGAGAAGGAGAAGGATGAGAAGAAGGAGAAGGAGAAGGATGAGAAGAAGGAGAAGGATGAGAAGAAGGAGAAGGAGAAGGATGAGAAGAAGGAGAAGGAGAAGGATGAGAAGAAGGAGAAGAAGAAGGAGAAGGATGAAAAGAAGGAGAAGGAGAAGGATGAGAAGATGGAGAAGGAGAAGGATGAGAAGAAGGAGAAGGAGAAGGATGAGAAGAAGGAGAAGGAGAAGGATGAGAAGAAGGAGAAGGAGAAGGATGAGAAGAAGGAGAAGGATGAGAAGAAGGAGAAGGAGAAGGATGAGAAGAAGGAGAAGGAGAAGGATGAGAAGAAGGAGAAGGAGAAGGATGAGAAGAAGGAGAAGGAGAAGGATGAGAAGAAGGAGAAGGAGAAGGATGAGAAGAAGGAGAAGAAGAAGGAGAAGGATGAAAAGAAGGAGAAGGAGAAGGATGAGAAGATGGAGAAGGAGAAGGATGAGAAGAAAGAGAAGGAGAAGGATGAGAAGAAAGAGAAGAAGAAGGATGAGAAGAAGGAGAAGGAGAAGGATGAGAAGAAGGAGAAGGATGAGAAGAAGGAGAAGGAGAAGGATGAGAAGAAGGAGAAGGAGAAGGATGAGAAGAAGGAGAAGGAGAAGGATGAGAAGAAGGAGAAGGAGAAGGATGAGAAGAAGGAGAAGGAGAAGGATGAGAAGAAGGAGAAGAAGAAGGAGAAGGATGAAAAGAAGGAGAAGGAGAAGGATGAGAAGATGGAGAAGGAGAAGGATGAGAAGAAGGAGAAGGAGAAGGATGAGAAGAAGGAGAAGGAGAAGGATGAGAAGAAGGAGAAGGATGAGAAGAAGGATGAGAAGAAGGAGAAGGATGAGAAGAAGGAGAAGGAGAAGGATGAGAAGAAGGAGAAGGAGAAGGATGAGAAGAAGGAGAAGGAGAAGGATGAGAAGAAGGAGAAGGATGAGAAGAAGGAGAAGGATGAGAAGAAGGATGAGAAGAAGGAGAAGGATGAGAAGAAGGACAGTTCTGTGACAGTTTCTGTCTATTTCTGACAGTTCTGGGACATTCACTCCATACAGCGGTTTCCGGCAAAAAGTGTATGTGCAGAGTTCCTCTATTCTGCAAATACACTTAGAGGAGCTCTGCAGATACACTTAGAGGAGCGCTGCAGATACACTTTTTGCCGGCTTGGAATTATTCTTATTTTCATCCTACTTCTTCTTCTTCTTCTTCTTCTTCTTCTTCATCCTCATCCTCATCCTCTTCTTCTTCTTCTGAGGATGAGGATGAGGATGAAGAAGTAGAAGAAGAAGAAGAAGTAGGATGAAAATAAGAATTCCAAACCGGCAAAAAGTGTATGTGCAGAGCTCCTCTATTTCTGACAGTTCTCTCACAGCTTCTTCACATGTACAGTGGTTGAAACATCTGTATCCTAAATGGAAACTAATAGATACAATGTTTCAACCGCTTTACATGTGTTCCTTCTGTCAGAGAACTGTCAGAAATAGCGGAGCTCACTGCAGGGACACTTTTGCCAGCTGATCGGGAAATATTCGATTCGCTCACCTGAAGTAGGCAAAATTTCGGATTCTACGCGAATCGAATATTTCCTGAAATTCGACTCGAATTCCGGTTCGCCTGGTTCGATTCGCTCATCTCTAATCCTAGGGGTTAGGTTTGGTCGGGAAGATAATGCCAGGCTGAATTGGGAGGAGAAATTGGATGCTGGAAATGCAAAGGTTCAGCGGTGGAAGAATTGCAAGCTGACCTACAGAGAGAGGATCACAATGTTGAAGACTTACTTGGTTCCTATATTTCTATATGTTTCTATGGTTTTTCCTTTGCCAGAATCTTTCTCTGCTAGGCTCTTTAGTCTGTTTTTTCAACTCTTCTGGGAGAATAGACTAAACCCAATAAAAAGGGGGGTTACTTACCTGCAGATGAAGGAGGGTGGGTTACTTACCTGCAGATGAAGGAGGGTGGGTTACTTACCTGCAGATGAAGGAGGGTGGGTTACTTACCTGCAGATGAAGGAGGGTGGGTTGAACATGATAAACCCGAAAGTGTTTTTTGACTCCTTATTTCTGAAGGTCAATTTTGGGTGCTTAGACTCCAGTGGTGGCCCCCTGTGGGCAAGCAGTGTTAGGGCCTGGATATTGCCTCGTGCAGAGTCTTGGATGCAAAGTGGTTCTCTTAAGAGGAAGAGAAGTACTCAGGGTTACCTCCCGCCATATCTGGACTCGGCTCTGAGGTCCCTGAGGAGGTGGGGGATAGAGAAGTCCTACTTAGAAAGTAGCCCAAGAAAATTGTTATATCACAGGATCTGTGGGACTTTTTTCTGTTCTCCAGTTGTACTCAGGGACTGCACCTCAGGGACTGCACCTCAGGGACCGCACCTCAGGGACTGCACCTCAGGGACCGCACCTCAGGGACCACACCTCAGCTGAGTTGGAAGAAAGCTTAAAGTTGCTAAATAGCCCCAGATTACCCTTGAAGTTCCATGACATTGCCTGGCTGTCTCTCCACGGGAGGATGTATGTGAGGGGGAACATGAAAGGTCTGGCTGCCCCGGATAGGAACTGTCCTTTGGGTTGTAATCAGGAGGAGTCTATGGCACATTTCTTGGTGGATTGTTGGGGAAGCCGTGAGGTCTGGAAGGAAGTAGCTGACAGAGTTCGGATCCGAAGGTTGGAGAACCTGAGCTGCTCTGACAGGCTTTATGGTGTTCCCCCCACAATACACAACATAGACAGAGGAACCATGTACATCGTTATCACTGTGGTCAAGGACTATCACTGCCACGCTCGGACCAAGGTAGCCATGCACAACGAGCTGTTCCTGGCCAGGAAAGTCGCAGACGTAGTCCTCTCAGAGCTGAGGTGGATAAAGAGTTTAGAGCTGAGGAAATACTGGAGGAATATAAAATTATGGGATGGAATTTATTTATAGTATTAAAATTCTGTGTATAACTTTTCATTTCATTTAAGCTGATGTGTTTTTAACGTGAAGAAGATGTAAGCAGTTGTTACATTGTTGGTTTGTGTGTTTTTTATGATGATGGTTACAGTTTTGTTACCTTGTAATTTGTTTGTTTATACAAATAAAAATATCCATACATACAGAATAAGGACAGATACCGAGAATGACACCCGGCATCCGGGACAGGAGAAGTGGGACTGTGCAGAGGGTGTGGTTTCCTGTGGAGCAGCTGCAGGCTGTGTGGTGCTGACCTCCTCTGATGTCTGATACAAGCCCAGGGTTGGGCTGCCCTGGGCTGGGACGCCTCCCAGGAGAGTCCCAGGCTTCTCGGCCTGCTCATGGAGGTGAAGCTGTGGTTGGTGGTGAAGCGGGAGGACGGAGTTCAGTGAATGGAAAGCAAATGGCAGAGACTGTGAGTAGATGTGGGAATGTTGGTGATGGAAAGTCCAGTGTGAGAAGTTCTGGTAATACAGAGAAGATGAAGTCAGTCCAGCAGTGTGAGAATGTCTCTCAGCAAAATGTCAGTTCTGGAAGTGCAGCACATGGCAGTCCGCCATTGCAGCCACAGCATGCCCAGCAGAGAAGGGCCCAGTCAGTTCAGTCCAAACAGCAATGTAATGTTGTCACCAAGCAAACTCCAAGCTCTGGAGGAGCAGCTCAAGGCAGTCAGCCGTTGCAACCACAGCAGGCCCAAGCCGTGCAGAGCGGAGCCCATGCCGTGCAGAGCAGGGCCCATCTAGTTCAGTCTAAACAGCAATGTAAGGCTGTCACCAAGCAAACTCCAAGTTCTGGAGGAGCAACCCAAGGCAGTCCGCCATTACAGGCACAACAAGCCAAGCAGAGGAAAGTTCAGTCTGTCCAGCAATGTGATGTTGTTACCCAGCCTAGTCCAAGCCTTGGAGGTCCAACTCCGGGCAGTCCACCATTACAGGCACCGCAAGCCCAGCATAGCAAAACCCATGCCGTGCAGAGCGGGGCCCATCCAGTTCAGCCTAAACAGCAATGTAATGTTGTCACCCAGCGCACTCCAAGCTCTGGAAGTGCAACCCAAGGCAGTCAGCCATTACAGTCGCAGCAAGACCAGCAGAGCAGAGCTCAGTCAATTCTGTTTAAACAGCAATGTAATGTTGTCACCCTGCACAGTCCAAGTCATGGGGGTCTAACTCCATGCGGTCAGCCATTACAGGCACCACAAGCCCAGCAGAGTGGGGCCCATGCTGTGCAGAGCGGAACCCATACAGTCCATGCAGCTCAGGAATGTAAGGTTGTCACCCGGCATGCTTCAAGTTCTGGAACTGTAAATCAAGGCAGTCAGTCATCGCAACAAAAGCAAGTCCAGAAGAGTGGAGCCCATGCCGCACAGAGCCCAGCACAGGCCGCTCAGAGCGGGGCCCATACAGTTCAGAGCGGAGTAGAGACACCTGTCACTCCCAGTACTCCGCGCAGATCTGCAAGGACTACGTTGGAGCAGAAAACTCTGAAGGAGAACTTACAGCAGTGTGTAATGGTGGGCAGTGGCCAGGAACGCTCATTACGCCCCAGGTCCCGGCAGAAGAAAGATGATGGAGCCAATAAGCCTCCACAGTCTGGCCCGGAGAGTCCTTCTACATCCAGCAGAGACCCTTCACCCAGTACCACTGATGGGGATCAGAATTTCAAGCGTCCTGCGGATAGGAAGCAGAAAGTGTTAAAGTCACCTGTGCTGCGCCTGGCTGACAGGATTCCTGCTCTGGAGAAGAGAATGAAGACCTTGAGGAAAGCTAAGGCTTCGACCCAGAAAAGGATTGACTCCATCTACAGACTCAAGGCTTCCGACCCCGGGAATGAAGTCCTACATGACAGCGAGCTTAACTCCCTGGGCATTGAACTGGCCGGTATATCGAGGAACATTGATGCTGTTCTGGAAGAACTGGGACCAGGGGGGGAGGTGTATCGGGATTGTGATTGGGTTGGGGCACAATTAAGTGTTAGGATGGAGTCTTCTTCAGAGTCAGACTCCGGGGAACTGATCCAAGGCACGCTACCAGCAAATGTGCTTCCTGAAAGACAGACTCCAGCTCTGGAGGACAGCGGTAGCGTCAGCTTCACCCAGCAGACTTTCATAGTACAGGAAACTCAGAGAAGCGACATGGACTCCCAGCACATGGACTATGGGGACGGTGTTGCTACCCCTGGTTCTCATGGTGGAACCAATGCTGAGGGGACTGATGTTCGGGATGGGGTAGTTGATAATTATGCAGATGAAGCTGCTGATGCTAGTGGTAATATGGCCAGTGCTGATATCACTAATATTGATGTAGGGGTTCCTGATGTCATTAACACTGAGGTAGGTATGTCTGGATGGGGTCAGGACCAGTCTGAGGACCCTGTGAATGTGGCGATGGAGGAGTCAGTTCAGGATAACACCCGTGATTTCCCCCCTTTGGTTGAGTCGCCACCTGCATCACAAGGGAATAGTGGTCCATCTGGCCATGTCCCTCCTCGGAATGCCTGGAGCCGTGGGGCTCCTTCTTTTTCCAACAATACCGGTTATACTGGTCAGGCCTTCAAGAGGAGGAACGTGGTCAGGTTGAAGCATAGGGGTTCCAGAGAAGAGCTCCCTGATAGGAGGTTTGTAGTTAGGGAGTTGCTGTGTCAGCAGATGGGGTTTGTGCCTGCAGATATTTTGGCAGTCATCAACCTCCCTGACAGACAGGGGTATGATGTCAGCTTCAAGCTCATGTCTGGCTTGGACAGGTTCTGGGCCGGCTTTAGTGGGTTTCGGGATAAAGAGGGGTGGAAGATTTTCACCTTCATCCCCATCTCCAAACCTGACACAGCAAACGTGAACATCATTTTCTGGAATGAGTCTGTGCCCCCCCAGGATATTGTAGTCTGGCTCAGAAGGCATTGTGAGATGGTCTCTGATCTGACCAAAACTAGGGACAGTGATGGGATCTGGACTGGAGGTTGGAGGGTTCTTGTCAAGCTGAGGCAGAGTAACCATGTCACCCATCACCTTCCAAACTCCTTCTTCATTGGGCGGGAGAGGGGAGTTTGCTTCTATGCAGGTCAGCCCAGGCTATGTTTCAAATGCGGTAGGTTGGGTCATGTGGCGAGTGTCTGCTCTATCATGAAGTGTAATCTGTGTGGGGAGGTCGGCCATGTCCGTTCTACCTGTGAGAACATCAAGTGCAATCTATGTGGTAGGCTTGGCCATTTGCACAGAGATTGTCCGGTGGCTTTCCACAATAGGGATGAGGAATCCGTGGATGAGGAATTTCTGGTGGCAGCAGAACACCTGGAGGAGGAAGCCTTAATGAATGGGGTCATATCAACTGAGGGGGAGGTAAACCCAGAAGTCCAAGGGGCCAGCCTCGGGCAGGAGGGCAGTGTTCAGCAGACTGAGGAGCAGCGGCCATCTGTGGCCATCCCATCCGTTTCAGTTCCTGCCTCTGTGGAGAACATTCCCAGGCAGAAGAGAAGGAATAGGAAGGAGAAGGCCACCTGTAAACCTGAAAGTGAATGGACCCGAGTGCAGAAATCCGCTAAGAAAGTGAGAAGGGCGCCAGAAGGTAGTATGGCAGTCGGCAACCAGTATGACGTCCTATCAGAGTCAGATGCCAACTCCTGTGATCTAGAGGACCAAATGGAGGAAGAAGTAGAAAGGGAATCTGCAGCTAGTTCAGGGGAGGACCCGCCCACTAAGAAGCGCCCGCCCCCGGCTCCCGTATTTGTAGAATCCGATATGGAAACTGGTAGTCGGCAGAGTGACTCAGATTCCGATTTATAAAAAGAGTTTAGAGCCGAAAGGAATATAAAATGGGAGGAATTTATTTACAGCATCAAATTCTATGCAGAACTTTCATTAGTTTAATTTGTTGACTTTCTGTCGTGAAGATGTAGGCAGTTGTTACATTGTTGGTTTGTGTGTTTTTTATGATGATGGTTACAGTTTTGTTACCTTGTAATTTGTTTGTTTATACAAATAAAAATATCCATACATACAGAATGGGGACAGATACCGAGAATGACACCCGGCATCCAGGACAGGAGAAGTGGGACTGTGCAGAGGGTGTGGTTTCCTGTGGAGCAGCTGCAGGCTGTGTGGTGCTGACCTCCTCTGATGTCTGATACAAGCCCAGGGTTGGGCTGCCCTGGGCTGGGACGCCTCCCAGGAGAGTCCCAGGCTTCTCGGCCTGCTCATGGAGGTGAAGCTGTGGTTGGTGGTGAAGCGGGAGGACGGAGTTCGGTGAATGGAAAGCAGACGGCAGAGACTGTGAGTAGATGGGGGAATGTTGGTGATGGAAAGTCCAGTGTGAGAAGTTCTGGTAATACAGAGAAGATGAAGTCAGTCCAGCAGGGTGATAATGTCTCTCAGCAAAGTGTGAGTTCTGGAAGTGCAGCACATGGCAGTCCGCCATTGCAGCCACAGCATGCCCAGCAGAGAAGGGCCCAGTCAGTTCAGTCCAAACAGCAATGTAATGTTGTCACCAAGCAAACTCCAAGCTCTGGAGGAGCAGCTCAAGGCAGTCAGCCATTGCAACCACAGCAGGCCCAAGCCGTGCAGAGCGGAGCCCATGCTGTGCAGAGCGGGGCCCATCTAGTTCAGTCTAAACAGCAATGTAAGGCTGTCACCAAGCAAACTCCAAGTTCTGGAGGAGCAACCCAAGGCAGTCCGCCATTACAGGCACAACAAGCCAAGCAGAGGAAAGTTCAGTCTGTCCAGCAATGTGATGTTGTTACCCAGCCTAGTCCAAGCCTTGGAGGTCCAACTCCGGGCAGTCCACCATTACAGGCACCGCAAGCCCAGCATAGCAAAACCCATGCCGTGCAGAGCGGGGCCCATGCCGTGCAGAGCGGGGCCCATCCAGTTCAGTCAAAACAGCCATGTAAGGGTGTCACCCAGAGCACTCCAAGCTCTGGAGGAGCAATGCAAGGCAGTCAGCCATCGCAATTACTGAAAGCCCAGCAGAGCGGAGCCCATGCCGTGCAGAGCGGAGCCCATGCCGTGCAGAGCGGGGCCCATCCAGTTCAGCCTAAACAACAATGTAATGTTGTCACCCAGCGCACTCCAAGCTCTGGAAGTGCAACTCAAGGCAGTCAGCCATTACAGTCGCAGCAAGACCAGCAGAGCAGAGCTCAGTCAATTCTGTTTAAACAGCAATGTAATGTTGTCACCCTGCACAGTCCAAGTCATGGAGGCCTAACTCCATGTGGTCAGCCATTACAGGCACCACAAGCCCAGCAGAGTGGGGCCCATGCCGTGCAGAGCGGAACCCATACAGTCCATGCAGCTCAGGAATGTAAGGTTGTCACCCAGCATGCTTCAAGTTCTGGAACTGTAAATCAAGGCAGTCAGTCATTGCAACAAAAGCAAGTCCAGCAGAGTAGAGCCCATGCCATACAGTGCAAAGTCCATGCCGTGCAGAGTGGTGATCACACAGTCCATATGGCTCAGGAAAGTGACACTATCACCCAGCACACTACCAGCTCTGGAGTAGCAACAAAAGGCAGTAAGTCATTGCAAACAAAGCAAGCCCAGAAGAGTGGAGCCATGCCACACAGAGCCCAGCACAGGCCGTTCAGAGCGGGGCCCATACAGTTCAGAGCGGAGCAGAGACAACTGTCACTCCCAGTACTCCGCGCAGATCTGCAAGGACTACGTTGGAGCAGAAAACTCTGAAGGAGAACTTACAGCAGTGTGTAATGGTGGGCAGTGGCCAGGAACGCTCATTACGCCCCAGGTCCCGGCAGAAGAAAGATGATGGAGCCAATAAGCCTCCACAGTCTGGCCCGGAGAGTCCTTCTACATCCAGCAGAGACCCTTCACCCAGTACCGCTGATGGGGATCAGAATTTCAAGCGTCCCGCGGATAGGAAGCAGAAAGTGTTAAAGTCACCTGTGCTGCGCCTGGCTGACAGGATTCCTGCTCTGGAGAAGAGAATGAAGACCTTGAGGAAAGCTAAGGCTTCGACCCAGAAAAGGATTGACTCCATCTACAGACTCAAGGCTGCCGACCCCGGGAATGAAGTCCTACATGACAGCGAGCTTAACGCCCTGGGCATTGAACTGGCCGGTATATCGAGGAACATTGATGCTGTTCTGGAAGAACTGGGACCAGGGCGGGAGGTGTATCGGGATTGCGATTGGGTTGGGGCACAATTAAGTGTAAAGATGGAGTCTTCTTCAGAGTCGGACTCCGGGGAACTGATCCAAGGCACGCTACCAGCAAATGTGCTCCCTGAAAGACAGACTCCAGTTCTGGAGGATAGCGGTAGCGTCAGCTTCACCCAGCAGACTTTCATAGTGCAGGAAACCCAGAGAAGCGACATGGACTCCCAGCACATGGACTATGAGGACGGTGTTGCTCCCCCCGGTTCTCATGGTGGAACCAATGCTGAGGGGACTGGTGTTCGGGATGGGGTAGTTGATAATTATGCAGATGAAGCTGCTGATGCTAGTGGTGATATGGCCAGTGCTGATATCACTAATATTGATGTAGGGGTTCCTGATGTCATTAACACTGAGGTAGGTATGTCTGGATGGGGTCAGGACCAGTCTGAGGACCCTGTGAATGTGGCGATGGAGGAGTCAGTTCAGGATAACACCCGTGATTTCCCCCCTTTGGTTGAGTCGCCACCTGCATCACAAGGGAATAGTGGTCCATCTGGCCATGTCCCTCCTCGGAATGCCTGGAGCCGTGGGGCTCCTTCTTTTTCCAACAATACCGGTTATACTGGTCAGGCCTTCAAGAGGAGGAACGTGGTCAGGTTGAAGCATAGGGGTTCCAGAGAAGAGCTCCCTGATAGGAGGTTTGTAGTTAGGGAGTTGCTGTGTCAGCAGATGGGGTTTGTGCCCGCAGATATTTTGGCAGTCATCAACCTCCCTGACAGACAGGGGTATGATGTCAGCTTCAAGCTCATGTCTGGCTTGGACAGGTTCTGGGCCGGCTTTAGTGGGTTTCGGGATAAAGATGGGTGGAAGATTTTCACCTTCATCCCCATCTCCAAACCTGACACAGCAAACGTGAACATCATTTTCTGGAATGAGTCTGTGCCCCCCCAGGATATTGTAGTCTGGCTCAGAAGGCATTGTGAGATGGTCTCTGATCTGACCAAAACTAGGGACAGTGATGGGATCTGGACTGGAGGTTGGAGGGTTCTTGTCAAGCTGAGGCAGAGTAACCATGTCACCCATCACCTTCCAAACTCCTTTTTCATTGGGCGGGAGAGGGGAGTTTGCTTCTATGCAGGTCAGCCCAGGCTATGTTTCAAATGCGGTAGGTCGGGTCATGTGGCAAGTGTCTGCTCTGTCATGAAGTGTAATCTGTGTGGGGAGGTCGGCCATGTCAGTTCTACCTGTGAGAACATCAAGTGCAATCTATGTGGTAGGCTTGGCCATTTGCACAGAGATTGCCCGGTGGCTTTCCACAATAGGGATGAGGAATCGGTGGATGAGGAATTTCTGGTGGTAGCAGAACACCTGGAGGAGGAAGCCTTAATGAATGGGGTCATATCAACTGAGGGGGAGGTAAACCCAGAAGTCCAAGGGGCCAGCCTCGGGCAGGTGGGCAGTGTTCAGCAGGCTGAGGAGCAGCGGCCATCTGTGGCCATCCCATCCGTTTCAGTTCCTGCCTCTGTGGAGAACATTCCCAGGCAGAAGAGAAGGAATAGGAAGGAGAAGGCCACCCATAAACCTGAAAGTGAATGGACCCGAGTGCAGAAATCCGCTAAGAAGGTGAGAAGGGCGCCAGAAGGTAGTATGGCAGTCAGCAACCAGTATGATGTCCTATCAGAGTCAGATGCCGACTCCTGTGATCTAGGGGCCCAAATGGAGGAAGAAGTAGAAAGGGAATCTGCAGCTAGTTCAGGGGAGGACCCGCCCACTAAGAAGCGCCCGCCCCCGGCTCCCGTATTTGTAGAATCCGATATGGAAACTGGTAGTCGGCGGAGTGACTCAGATTCCGATTTATAAAAAGAGTTTAGAGCCGAAAGGAATATAAAATGGGAGGAATTTATTTACAGCATCAAATTCTATGCAGAACTTTCATTAGTTTAAATTGTTGACTTTCTGTCGTGAAGATGTAGGCAGTTGTTACATTGTTGGTTTGTGTGTTTTTTATGATGATGGTTACAGTTTTGTTACCTTGTAATTTGTTTGTTTATACAAATAAAAATATCCATACATACAGAATGGGGACAGATACCGAGAATGACACCCGGCATCCAGGACAGGAGAAGTGGGACTGTGCAGAGGGTGTGGTTTCCTGTGGAGCAGCTGCAGGCTGTGTGGTGCTGACCTCCTCTGATGTCTGATACAAGCCCAGGGTTGGGCTGCCCTGGGCTGGGACGCCTCCCAGGAGAGTCCCAGGCTTCTCGGCCTGCTCATGGAGGTGAAGCTGTGGTTGGTGGTGAAGCGGGAGGACGGAGTTCGGTGAATGGAAAGCAAATGGCAGAGACTGTGAGTAGATGTGGGAATGTTGGTGATGGAAAGTCCAGTGTGAGAAGTTCTGGTAATACAGAGAAGATGAAGTCAGTCCAGCAGTGTGATAATGTCTCTCAGCAAAATGTCAGTTCTGGAAGTGCAGCACATGGCAGTCCGCCATTGCAGCCACGGCATGCCCAGCAGAGAAGGGCCCAGTCAGTTCAGTCCAAACAGCAATGTAATGTTGTCACCAAGCAAACTCCAAGCTCTGGAGGAGCAGCTCAAGGCAGTCAGCCATTGCAATCACAGCAGGCCCAAGCCGTGCAGAGCGGAGCCCATGCCGTGCAGAGCGGGGCCCATCTAGTTCAGTCTAAACAGCAATGTAAGGCTGTCACCAAGCAAACTCCAAGTTCTGGAGTAGCAACCCAAGGCAGTCCACCTTTACAGGCACAACAAGCCAAGCAGAGGAAAGTTCAGTCTGTCCAGCAATGTGATGTTGTTACCCAGCCTAGTCCAAGCCTTGGAGGTCCAACTCCGGGCAGTCCACCATTACAGGCACCGCAAGCCCAGCATAGCAAAACCCATGCCGTGCAGAGCGGGGCCCATGCCGTGCAGAGCGGGGCCCATCCAGTTCAGTCAAAACAGCCATGTAAGGGTGTCACCCAGAGCACTCCAAGCTCTGGAGAAGCAATGCAAGGCAGTCAGCCATTGCAATTACTGGAAGCCCAGCAGAGCGGAGCCCATGCCGTGCAGAGCGGGGCCCATCCGGTTCAGCCTAAACAGCAATGTAATGTTGTCACCCAGCGCACTCCAAGCTCTGGAAGTGCAACTCAAGGCAGTCAGCCATTACAGTCGCAGCAAGACCAGCAGAGCAGAGCTCAGTCAATTCTGTTTAAACAGCAATGTAATGTTGTCACCCTGCACAGTCCAAGTCATGGAGGCCTAACTCCATGCGGTCAGCCATTACAGGCACCACAAGCCCAGCAGAGTGGGGCCCATGCTGTGCAGAGCGGAACCCATACAGTCCATGCAGCTCAGGAATGTAAGGTTGTCACCCGGCATGCTTCAAGTTCTGGAACTGTAAATCAAGGCAGTCAGTCATTGCAACAAAAGCAAGTCCAGCAGAGTAGAGCCCATGCCATACAGTGCAAAGTCCATGCCGTGCAGAGTGGTGATCACACAGTCCATATGGCTCAGGAAAGTGACACTGTCACCCAGCACACTACCAGCTCTGGAGTAGCAACAAAAGGCAGTCAGTCATTGCAAACAAAGCAAGCCCAGAAGAGTGGAGCCCATGCCGCACAGAGCCCAGCACAGGCCGTTCAGAGCGGGGCCCATACAGTTCAGAGCGGAGCAGAGACACCTGTCACTCCCAGTACTCCGCGCAGATCTGCAAGGACTACGTTGGAGCAGAAAACTCTGAAGGAGAACTTACAGCAGTGTGTAATGGTGGGCAGTGGCCAGGAACGCTCATTACGCCCCAGGTCCCGGCAGAAGAAAGATGATGGAGCCAATAAGCCTCCACAGTCTGGCCCGGAGAGTCCTTCTACATCCAGCAGAGACCCTTCACCCAGTACCGCTGATGGGGATCAGAATTTCAAGCGTCCCGCGGATAGGAAGCAGAAAGTGTTAAAGTCACCTGTGCTGCGCCCGGCTGACAGGATTCCTGCTCTGGAGAAGAGAATGAAGACCTTGAGGAAAGCTAAGGCTTCGACCCAGAAAAGGATTGACTCCATCTACAGACTCAAGGCTGCCGACCCCGGGAATGAAGTCCTACATGACAGCGAGCTTAACGCCCTGGGCATTGAACTGGCCGGTATATCGAGGAACATTGATGCTGTTCTGGAAGAACTGGGACCAGGGGGGGAGGTGTATCGGGATTGCGATTGGGTTGGGGCACAATTAAGTGTAAAGATGGAGTCTTCTTCAGAGTCAGACTCCGGGGAACTGATCCAAGGCACGCTACCAGCAAATGTGCTCCCTGAAAGACAGACTCCAGTTCTGGAGGACAGCGGTAGCGTCAGCTTCACCCAGCAGACTTTCATAGTACAGGAAACTCAGAGAAGCGACATGGACTCCCAGCACATGGACTATGAGGACGGTGTTGCTACCCCCGGTTCTCATGGTGGAACCAATGCTGAGGGGACTGGTGTTCGGGATGGGGTAGTTGATAATTATGCAGATGAAGCTGCTGATGCTAGTGGTGATATGGCCAGTGCTGATATCACTAATATTGATGTAGGGGTTCCTGATGTCATTAACACTGAGGTAGGTATGTCTGGATGGGGTCAGGACCAGTCTGAGGACCCTGTGAATGTGGCAATGGAGGAGTCAGTTCAGGATAACACCCGTGATTTCCCCCCTTTGGTTGAGTCGCCACCTGCATCACAGGGGAATAGTGGTCCATCTGGCCATGTCCCTCCTCGGAATGCCTGGAGCCGTGGGGCTCCTTCTTTTTCCAACAATACCGGTTATACTGGTCAGGCCTTCAAGAGGAGGAACGTGGTCAGGTTGAAGCATAGGGGTTCCAGAGAAGAGCTCCCTGATAGGAGGTTTGTAGTTAGGGAGTTGCTGTGTCAGCAGATGGGGTTTGTGCCCGCAGATATTTTGGCAGTCATCAACCTCCCTGACAGACGGGGGTATGATGTCAGCTTCAAGCTCATGTCTGGCTTGGACAGGTTCTGGGCCGGCTTTAGTGGGTTTCGGGATAAAGAGGGGTGGAAGATTTTCACCTTCATCCCCATCTCCAAACCTGACACAGCAAACGTGAACATCATTTTCTGGAATGAGTCTGTGCCCCCCCAGGATATTGTAGTCTGGCTCAGAAGGCATTGTGAGATGGTCTCTGATCTGACCAAAACTAGGGACAGTGATGGGATCTGGACTGGAGGTTGGAGGGTTCTTGTCAAGCTGAGGCAGAGTAACAATGTCACCCATCACCTTCCAAACTCCTTTTTCATTGGGCGGGAGAGGGGAGTTTGCTTCTATGCAGGTCAGCCCAGACTATGTTTCAAATGCGGTAGGTCGGGTCATGTGGCGAGTGTCTGCTCTGTCATGAAGTGTAATCTGTGTGGGGAGGTCGGCCATGTCAGTTCTACCTGTGAGAACATCAAGTGCAATCTATGTGGTAGGCTTGGCCATTTGCACAGAGATTGCCCGGTGGCTTTCCACAATAGGGATGAGGAATCAGTGGATGAGGAATTTCTGGTGGTAGCAGAACACCTGGAGGAGGAAGCCTTAATGAATGGGGTCATATCAACTGAGGGGGAGGTAAACCCAGAAGTCCAAGGGGCCAGCCTCGGGCAGGAGGGCAGTGTTCAGCAGACTGAGGAGCAGCGGCCATCTGTGGCCATCCCATCCGTTTCAGTTCCTGCCTCTGTGGAGAACATTCCCAGGCAGAAGAGAAGGAATAGGAAGGACAAGGCCACCCGTAAACCTGAAAGTGAATGGACCCGAGTGCAGGAATCCGCTAAGAAGGTGAGAAGGGCGCCAGAAGGTAGTATGGCAGTCAGCAACCAGTATGATGTCCTATCAGAGTCAGATGCCAACTCCTGTGATCTAGAGGACCAAATGGAGGAAGAAGTAGAAAGGGAATCTGCAGCTAGCTCAGGGGAGGACCCGCCCACTAAGAAGCGCCCGCCCCCGGCTCCCGTATTTGTAGAATCCGATATGGAAACTGGTAGTCGGCGGAGTGACTCAGATTCTGATTTATAAAAAGAGTTTAGAGCCGAAAGGAATATAAAATGGGAGGAATTTATTTACAGCATCAAATTCTATGCAGAACTTTCATTAGTTTAATTTGTTGACTTTCTGTCGTGAAGATGTAGGCAGTTGTTACATTGTTGGTTTGTGTGTTTTTTATGATGATGGTTACAGTTTTGTTACCTTGTAATTTGTTTGTTTATACAAATAAAAATATCCATACATACAGAACGGGGACAGATATCGAGAGTGACACCCGGCATCCGGGACAGGAGAAGTGGGACTGTGGGTTGCCATTTTTGCAGTTGTTTTACTTTTGAAAACCCCTGTGTGGGCCACCTGCTATAAGAACAGTACTTCTCCTCCTCCTATAAGTCCTCGTGCACACTGGATGTTTTTACAGCTGCTGTAAGTGGTCTGGCTTGGTCCCACTACAAACATGGACCACTGAGCCCGACATCCGCATATCTCCATACAGAGAACCCCTCCTGTGTAGAAGAATGGCGGATCACTTCGTGTTGTTTATATACACAATGAAACAAAATATCAACATTTCCTGTATTGTATACAAAGTGATACAATGTATCAGAGGGACCCCCAGAGACCAGCAGGCAGGAGAGGAGAGCTGGGGGGGTCTGTACACCCTGGGGGGTAATAATCAGGGGGGCTCTGGGGGTATTAGGGGGGAAATGGGTCACTCACCGTGCTCAGTGCGGGTGATCCGGGTGTGGAGGAAGTTCGGGTGACTCGGGACTTGAAGGAGGAATTTACTTTCTGTTTCTGTCCTCCACCTCCAGCTCCACCCTTTACTGGAAACAGAAAGTAAAGCGACACCGACAGAGGAGGGCAGCCTGGTACAGAGAGGGGGGCAGCCTGGTACAGAGAGGGGGGCAGCCTGGTACAGAGAGGACAGAGAGGAGGGCAGCCTGGCACAGAGAGGGGGGCAGCCTGGTACAGAGAGGGGGGCAGCCTGGTACAGAGAGGACATAGAGGAGGGCAGCCTGGTACAGAGAGGGGGGCAGCCTGGTACAGAGAGGGGGGCAGCCTGGTACAGAGAGGACATAGAGGAGGGCAGCCTGGCACAGAGAGGGGGGCAGCCTGGTACAGAGAGGAGGGCAGCCTGGCACAGAGAGGACAGAGAGGAGGCGCAGAGACAGTCCTACACAGAGTGAGTGGAACTTCTTAAGTAAATCTAATGTCTAGTAAGAGCACTGTGAGACAACCCCAATTTGGGGTGGGGGGGCAGAGAGATGGACAGTCAGGTATGTTGGGTTCTCCAGGACCTGTTATTGGGGAGAAGGGATGTCCTGCTCAGGGGAAAGGGGAGAAATTGATGGACGGGGGACACCCCATCCTGGTGAGAACTTCACCTTCAGATAGAAATTTATCGGTAAAGCTGCTGAAATATTTTGGAAGCAGATCGAAGTCTGGTGGAGGAGAGTGCGATGTGACCAGGGTGGATGGACAGACATACTGCGCCATCTTCCAGAATCAGGATGGTGAGTCCCATTATCTGTCACCCCAGGAGATGCCAACACTTTAGTGTAACAATCTGTCACCAACATAAACTACAACCCCAATTCCAAAAATTGGGCTGCTGTGTAATATCTAGATCAGTGGTTCTTAACCTGGGTTCGATCGAACCCCAGGGGTTCAGTGAGTCAGTCTCGCGGGTTCGGCGGAGGTGAAGACCCACACCCGACTCATATGATTCGTGCAGTAAATATTCATTATTATGTTTTTGTTTTTGTGTGAAAATCACGTTTTAATGGTTTTGTTCTTAACGGTTTTGTTCATTTTGTGCAGCTATGTATAAATATATACCTATGTTTTGAATTTTAAAAATCATATTTTATTTTTCCAATTAAGAAGGGTTCGGTGAATGCGCATATGAAACTGGTGGGGTTCAGTACCTCCAACAAGGTTAAGAACCACTGATCTAGATCAATACAAAATGCAACGATCTGCAAATCTCATAAACTCATATATTGTTCACAATAGAAAATGGAAAACATATCAAATGCTTAAACTGACAAAAATGGGATACTTTAAGAAAAGAAAATAAGCTGATTGTGAAATTGGTGGCGGCAACGTCTCAAAAAACGTTGGGACACAGCAGCAAAGAGCTGCCATAGTAAATGGTACTAACGAGGAAGAGCTAGAAGAACATTATGCAACTAATTAGGTTAATTAGTAACAGGTCAGTAACATGATTGAGTATAGAAAGTGTCTGAGAAGTAAGGATGGGCGGAGGGTCACCAATCTAAAAATTCTCCAACAATTTCAGAATAATGTTCCTCAACCTAAAATTGCAAATACATTACATCTATCATTATCACGTACCTGGTGGTGGAGGCCAATGGAGAGAGGGCTTCCCTTGCGGCTAAGTTCCGGACTCCCCTGAGAGTGGGACAGCGGGAGTCAGGCCCAAAGTCGCACAGGTCGCCTGTAGGAGTGCTGGTTGGTGGTCCACTCAGAAGCACAGCTGGTGCATGGAGATAGGTCTGCAGACAGGAGGCGCCTGTGCATGGTATGTAAGCCCTTCCGGGATTTAGATGTTTACTGGGTAGTCGGTTCAAGCCAAGGTCCGGTACCGGGTGGGAATCAGAGTGGACGTAGTCAGATGGGATAGCCGAGGTCATACACAGAGGAGCGAGAGAGAGAGAGTATCTAAGCCAGGCCAAGGTCAGATCAGGGGTAAGGCAGAGTAGACAGGTCCAGGAGCAAGCCGAGTCAGTAACAGGAAATCATGGGTCAAAGTCACAGGAACCAGGAACAGGGCACAGGGAGCTAGAGGTCATCCAGCAACTTGAGGAAGGGATGAGCCTCCTTATAAAGGCCGTCTGGCACCAGAATGAGGTTGATGTGTGCTTCTGCGGCCATGGAGAGTACTGGCAGAAATGCCAGATCTTCCAGAACTCCTGCTGTGGACAGGACCCTGACAATCATCATCTACAGTATATAATATCAAAAGATCTGGAGAAATCTGTGCGCAAGGGACAATGCTGAAACCCAATATTGGATGCCGGGGATCTTCGAGCCCTCAGACGGCACTGCATTAAAAACAGGATGGACATCGCCGCATGGGCTCAGGAATAATTCCACAAATCCCTGTCTGTGAACACAGCTCACCGTGCCGTCCAAAAATACAAGGTAAAGCGCTTTCATGGAAAGAAGCCAAACCTGAACATGATCCAGAAACCATCTTCTCTGGGCCAAAGCTCATTTAAAATGGTCTGTTGCAAAGTGGAAAACTGCTCTGTGAAATTTGAAATCTTTTTTGGCAACCATGGGCACCGCATCCTCTGGACTGAAGAGGAGAGGGACCTTCCAGCTTGTTAATGGTTCTCAGTTCAAAAGCCGGCATTCTTGATGGTGTGGAGGTGCAGTCGTGGGGATGGAACGGGCAGCTTGTACATGTGGAAAAGCACCAACAGTGCTGAAAGGGGCTTCCGGGTTTTTAGAGCAGCATATGCTCAGGCAAGAATGGGACAACATTCCTCTCCCAATACTCCAGAAATTTGTCTCTTCAGTTCCCAGACATTTGCAGAGTGTTGGTAAAAGAAGAGAGAATGCTACACTGTGCTAGACACGGGACTGTCCCGACTTTTCTGGGACGTGCTGCCAACAATTTCACAATGACCTGATGTTTTTCCTAAAATTATCTATTATTGATGGGCCGAACACCCCCATGTTTGGTTCACGGTCAAGCATCCGAACCCACAAAATGTTCGACCGTGACCTTCGAACATGAACCGAACTGAGCGGTATTTTCCGGCATCTGAGTATTTGGTGAAATCCCGCTCAGCGATGACAATCCGGAATGAGTTCTATGATGAAGTCATGCGGTGTTTTAGTAGTGAGACATTCATTCATGTTCTTGGTGTCAGTGGGGTTCTTGGTGTCAGTGGGGTTGACAGCTGAATGGAACAAGGATTGTCTGCATTGCCCAACAATTAAATAAAAAAAAAAACAATTTGGAGTCCCCCCTCCCATTCATACCAAACCCTTCAGGTCTGGTATGGATTTTGAGGGGAACCCCCATGCCAACATTTTTTTAAAAATGGCATGGGGTCACCCCCAGAATCCATACAAGACCCTTATCCAAGCTTTCAGCCTGGCAGATCAGGAAAGAGGGAGGATTGTTGGAGATACAACAGCATGTACTATATAGTATTGTGTGTTAATATCACTTGACCAGTAGATGGCGCTGTACACTAAGGTTACCAGTTGTGCATATGTGTAAAACTTGTTGGTTCTCTCTCTTCCTATTTCTCTTCTTCTCTCTCTTCAAAACCAAGATGTCTGCTGAAATGTGTTCTGTATGTTTGCAACTTAAGCCACACAAGTAAACAGAGTTCTGCCTCATCACAAGCTACCAGTGTCTTCTCTAACACATAACCAACAAGGATGAGCAAGCATGCCCCCCCCAAACCACACTAGGCAACATGCCCTCAACATGGGGGGCTGCCCCAAAGCACCTTGTCCCCATGTTGATGGGGACAAGGGCCTTGTGACGGGAGTGACTTTGGGTGGGGGCCCATGGAACACAGCTCACTTTGGAGAGGTGGGGAGACCCCTGTCTCAGCTCCCCGTATCCCTCTTATGTGTAAGTCACCCTGTGCCTGTTAGGGGTGCAGGGGGATCTGTCCTGATATTGTGTAGACATGTCTAGGAGATAGGTGGGGTGGGGGTTGTGAATTGTTTGGTGTTATGTGGCTACATCCCATTGTTCTATTGTGTGTCTTGCTGGGAGCAAATTATTATGGGATGTATGTGTTTGTGTATTGGCTTGGTGGGGGGTGTTTCCAGCAGCCCTCCCTCCTGATGGGACTTTCTGCTGGTGTGTCTCTTGTTCACTGTATCCGCTCTCCCCGGACCCCGCATTCACTGTATCCGCTCTCCCCGGACCCCGCATTCACTGTATCCGCTCTCCCCGGACCCCGCATTCACTATATCCGCTCTCCCCGGACCCCGCATTCACTACATCCGCTCTCCCCGGACCCCGCATTCACTATATCCGCTCTCCCCGGACCCCGCATTTACTGTATCCGCTCTCCCCGGACCCCGCATTCACTATATCCGCTCTCCCCGGATCCCGCATTCACTGTATCCGCTCTCTCCCCGGACCCCGCATTCACTATATCCGCTCTCCCCGGACCCCGCATTCACTATATCCGCTCTCCCCGGACCCCGCATTCACTGTATCCGCTCCCCCCGGACCCCGCGTTCGCTATATACGCTCTCCCCGGACCCCGCGTTCACTATATTTGCTCTTCAGGACCCCGCGTTCACTATATCTGCTCTCCCCGGACACCGCGTTCACTATATCCGCTCTCCCCGGACCCCGCATTCACTATATCCTCTCCCCGGACCCCGCATTCACAATATCCTCTCCCCGGACTCCGCATTCACTATATCCGCTCTCCCCGGACCCCGCATTTACTATATCCGCTCTCCCCGGACCCCGCATTTACTATATCCGCTCTCCCCGGACCCCGCATTCACTATACCCGCTCTCTCCCCGGACCCCGCATTCACTATACCCGCTCTCCCCGGACCCCGCATTCACTATATCCGCTCTCCCCGGACCCCGCATTCACTATATCCGCTCTCCCCGGACCCCGCATTCACTATATCCGCTCTCCCCGGACCCCGCATTCACCATATCCTCTCCCCGGACCCCGCATTCACCATATCCTCTCCCCGGACCCCGCATTCACTGTATCCGCTCTCCCCGGACCCCGCATTCACTGTATCCGCTCTCCCCGGACCCCGCATTCACTGTATCCGCTCTCCCCGGACCCCGCATTCACTGTATCCGCTCTCCCCGGACCCCGCATTCACTGTATCCGCTCTCCCCGGACCCCGCATTCACTATATCCGCTCTCCCCGGACCCCGCATTCACTGTAACCGCTCTCCCCGGACCCCGCATTCACTGTATCCGCTCTCCCCGGACCCCGCATTCACTATATCCGCTCTCCCCGGACCCCGCATTCACTATATCCGCTCTCCCCGGACCCCGCATTCACTGTATCCGCTCTCCCCGGACCCCGCATTCACTGTATCCGCTCTCCCCGGACCCCGCATTCACTATATCCGCTCTCCCCGGACCCCGCATTCACTATATCCGCTCTCCCCGGACCCCGCATTCACTATATCCGCTCTCCCCGGACCCCGCATTCACTATATGATTTTAAAATAATGTGTACAGTCGAAGATTTATTATAATATGGACAGAAACGTGCAGAACATATTGTTCTTTATTGAAATATTTAAGAACTTTGTATAGCTAGCTACAAATTTTAACCACTTCAACAGGGGTGGACTGACCATTTGGAAACCTTGGCACTGCCCGAGGCCCTGGGGTCAGTAGGGAGCACCATGAGATGCCCCTGGTACCGTTTTCATAGGCTTTTTTGAGTTTGGGCAAGGACAGAGGGGCCCCATGATCTCCTATTGCCCGGGGGCCCCATGAGTTGTCAGTCCACCCCTGACCTTCAATACCGGAGACTGTCACCCCCATCCTGCTCAGGCCAATTTTCATTTTTATCATTTTTGAGACAGATAGAGCTGTCTTTTGGTGGTATTTTTTCATTACTGGGGTGTTTTTTTTTTTGCTGAACAAACAAAAAAAGACCTGACATTTTGGGGAAAAAAGGTTTCTGTTATAGCGTTCAGCAAATAAGAAATTGTTTTTCTTTACTGATATGCACTAATAAGCTGCACTGATGGAGGAGTCACTGATGAGGTGGCATTGATAGGCTGCACTGAGGAGTCATTGATGAGGAGGCACTGATGAGGTGGCACTGATGGGCTGCACTGATGGGACTAATGAGGAGTCATTGATGAGGTGGCACTGATGGGCTGCACTGATGGGACTAATGAGGAGTCATTGATGAGGTGGCACTGATGGGCTGCACTGATGGGCACTAATGAGGAGTCATTGATGAGGTGGCACTGATGGGCTGCACTGATGGGCACTAATGAGGAGTCATTGATGAGGTGGCACTGATGGGCTGCACTGATGGGACTAATGAGGAGTCATTGATGAGGTGGCACTGATGGGCTGCACTGATGGGCACTAATGAGGAGTCATTGATGAGGTGGCACTGATGGGCTGCACTGATGGGCACTAATGAGTCATTGATGAGGTGGCATTGATGGGCACTAAGGAGGAGTCATTGATGAGGTGGCACTGATGGGCTGCACTGATGGGCACTAATGAGGAGTCATTGATGAGGTGGCACTGATGGGCTGCACTGATGGGACTAATGAGGAGTCATTGATGAGGTGGCACTGATGGGCTGCACTGATGGGACTAATGAGGAGTCATTGATGAGGTGGCACTGATGGGCTGCACTGATGGGACTAATGAGGAGTCATTGATGAGGTGGCACTGATGGGCTGCACTGATGGGACTAATGAGGAGTCATTGATGAGGTGGCACTGATGGGCTGCACTGATGGGCACTAATGAGGAGTCATTGATGAGGTGGCACTGATGGGCTGCACTGATGGGCACTAATGAGTCATTGATGAGGTGGCATTGATGGGCACTAATGAGGAGTCATTGATGAGGTGGCACTGATGGGCACTAATGAGGAGTCATTGATGAGGTGGCACTGATGGGCTGCACTGATGGGACTAATGAGGAGTCATTGATGAGGTGGCACTGATGGGCTGCACTGATGGGCACTAATGAGGAGTCATTGATGAGGTGGCACTGATGGGCTGCACTGATGGGCACTAATGAGTCATTGATGAGGTGGCACTGATGGGCACTAATGAGGAGTCATTGATGAGGTGGCACTGATGGGCTGCACTGATGGGCACTAATGAGTCATTGATGAGGTGGCATTGATGGGCACTAATGAGGAGTCAATGATGAGGTGGCACTGATGGGCACTGATACACTGCACTGCCAGACACTGTCAATCTGCACTGATGGGGCTGCAGTGATAAACAGTGCCCTGATTATCAGTGTAAACAGACTACTAACAGCCTTGCTGGTATCTGCTGTCTTCTCCTCACACAGACACACCTTGTGAGGAAAAGACTGCTAAAAAACCAGAAAGTCTGGTTTTTAGACACAGCAGTCACACCGCACACCTGATGCACACCCCTAGGGGGCACACGGGAGGTGTGTGCTATAGACACCCCCCCCCCCCAGAACAAAAGAACCTCGCTCATCATTTATTTAAAAGAAAGTTCCACACAATGTAGGTTTCCCACGCAGGGGTATCCACCATCAATGCAAATGAAAACAAAGATTCAGTCTCCTGGCTCTCTTGAGCAGCACCGCTGCTCAGGCTTCATGCCTCGGTCCGGTTGACCATTCACATACAACACACTACACCTGGGTTAGCGCCCTTTCCCAGCACTCCTGTTTCTCCAGCCCACAGGCTTGGTCCCCGTCTGCTCTCAGACTTCTCTGTGCCACCATGCACACTTGTGGCTGCTCCCTTGCACCCACATGGACTCCTCAGGAGGGTGGAGCCCAGAACCCCGGTCCTGACTCTAGAGGAAGCCCACACATACCTGACCAGTCAGTCTCCTGGCCATTCCCAAAACCTGGTCCGAGGATTGGAGATTTCATCCCTCCCAAATCACTTTGAAATCTCCCGGCTCCAGGTCCCAAAATGGACTTTACAAACAAATGAGGAAAGTGAAAAGCCAGTCTCCTTTGTATTAAACAAGTACCCTGGAGCCCCTCTGTAATGGAACCATCCCAGATTGCGCTTGAGTACTTCCGTTACAATACCACTTCCCCGTCCGAACACCAACCACCGACACCACAGCCAACCATACAAGACCAGACGACACCAGTCTTGAAGCAAACCAGGAGGTAGACTAGTTTATTTGAACACAGATACAAGATATATACACTCCGGGGACAATCCCCCCTCCCTGCATAATGACACAGGGCGGGGCAATCTACATTTAGTAACAAGAGACACACCAGGTATTCAAACTTCACACCAGCAGACAGTCCCATCAGGAGGGAGGGCTGCTGGAGACCCCCCCCCACTAAGATAATACACATAAACACATACATCCCATAATAGTTTCCTCCCAAGCCAGACACACAATAGAACAATGGGATGCAGCCACATAACACCAAACAATCCACAACCCCCCCACCCCCACCTATCTCCTAGACATGTCTACACAATATTAGGACAGATCCCCCTGTACCCCTAACAGGCACAGGGTGACTTACACATAAGAGGGATATGGGGAGCTGAGACGGGTCTCCCCACCTCTCCAAAGTGAGCTGTGTTCCATGGGCCCCCCACCCAAAGTCACTCCCATCACATATCTCCCCTTTCGGCAGGAGACTAACACAGGAGAAGACCCCAGACGGATGGACTCCGAAGTTAGTCTGTACTTCCAGTCCCCAATGCCAGCACCCGCACAGTACCCCAAACAAATGGTCCCACACAAAGCATTCCTCACCCAGCCAACCTCTGCCTCTCCCGTAGAACATACCCACCGCTGGGGAGAAGTACGGACTAGTCCTTCTCCCTGAAGTCCTCTCAGCCACTTGAGAGAAGACAGGATGGCTGGGCCGGCTCCATCATGCGGTGGGGGATCTGGGCCAACTGCCCAGCATCTCTGGGGTATCCAGGTGGTGACTGTAGTCTCATCCACTTTGACCTGACGGACATCCCCCAATGTTCACAAAGTAAGGCTGACATCCTCCTGTCCCAATGTCAGACCCTTTTCTGGGGTTGTGTAAGTGGAGACCGAAGTCCCATCCACAGACATCAGCTCAAGCTGCCGTTGTGAGGTGCCGATTGCATCCTCTTCCTGTAGCTCCTGAAGTGCTGATTGTTGTGGGCAGAGGTCAACCACGCCATGCCCTGATGTCAGCTCTTCTGCTGGAGGATCACTGGCTGGTTCCTCCTCAGCAGAAAAGTCTATCAAATCCCCAGTCTCTGGAACAGGTGTCTGGGGTTGGGGGTTCACCATCTCCTGTCCGTGGAACCCAGAAGATGTTACCAGTGCTGGGCAGAGTTCAGCAGTATTTGGCCCTGTTGCCAGCTCTGCTGCTGGAGGCTCACCAGGTTGTTTTTCCTCAGCAGAGAAGTCTATCAAATCCCCAGACTCTGGAACTGGTGTCTGGGGTTGGGGGTTCACCATCTCCTGTCCTAGGAACCCAGAAGATGTTGCCAGTGCTGGGCGGAGGTTAGCAGAGCTCTGCCCTCTTGTCAGCACTTCAGGTTTGGGGACGGCAATCTCTGAAATTTCCACTGCAGATTCTTGGGCATGCTGCTGAACATGTTTTAGCAGTTGCCTGTATGCCCTTTCCAGAAGCTGTTCTTTCATCAGCAGGTATTCCAGATCTGGTTCAAGCTCTGAGACCCCTGTGAGACCGAACATAGCCTCTCTGTCTTCTCGCAGGTCCTCCAGGGTAGGTTC
This sequence comes from Staurois parvus, assembly GCF_062004578.1. Lineage (NCBI taxonomy): Eukaryota > Metazoa > Chordata > Amphibia > Anura > Ranidae > Staurois > Staurois parvus. The sequence continues at coordinate 251,910 of NW_028319093.1, forward strand.
TCCTTCATCGCCAAACACAAAATGATCTGTAAGGCTCTCCCACAGCAATCCAGGGCCACCAAAGTCAGGAGCATTCTTTTGTCACCCCTAAATATTTCTGCTCTGCGTACCATTGCAGAGCCCGATATCTGTTGTCCAGCTCTATCTCCTGCTGGACCAGCCTGTCCAAATCAGTCACCCATGGCTCGTGGGGTCGCTATCCCAGGAACAGCATCTGTAATTCCCGATGGTCCCTGGCTCGTTCCCCTGGGGTTGGATAGCACTTGCCCTCCTCCATACCAGCAACCTGGAGGGCTCCACTCCAAAGCACCACCCGAATCTGCTGCCTGAGCTCCAGGTACTGATCCACAGACACAGTCCTGGGGTATGATGCAAGAACGATCCACAGCAGCCCTGGGAACTCTGATGCCAGGTCCATATCTCCACTGGGGTGACCGACGTCTCCTTTCCTGATCTTGGATCCCGGTGGTGGTTTGGACGTGTTCACAGCTGGAAGCACAATCCCACTGCTGCCACCAATGTAACGGAACCGATCCAGTCTGCACTAGGGTACTTCCGTTAGAATATCGCTTTCCCGTTCAAAGACCGACAACAGACACCACTGCTGACCATACAAGACTAGACGACACCAGTCTTAAAGTAAACTAGGGAACAATTCCCCCTCCCTGCATAATGACATGGGGGGGGGAGGCAATCTACATTTAGTAACAAGAGACACACCAACAGACAGTACCATCAGGAGGGAGGGCTGCTGGAGACACCCCCCCACTAAGCCAATACACAAACACATACATCCCATAATAGTTTGTTCCCAAGCCAGACACACAATAGAACAATGGGATGCAGCCCCACAACACCAAACAATCCACAACCCCCCACCCCACCTATCTCCTATACATGTCTACACAATATTAGGACAGATCACCCTGTACCCCTAACAGGCACAGGGTGACTTACACATAAGAGGGATATGGGGAGCTATGACAGGGGTCTCCCCACCCCTCCAAAGTGAGCTGTGTTCCATGGGCCCCCCCCCACCTAAAGTGACTCAACCTGCTTTGTTGAGAATCCCAGATGAATTATCCTTTCTACACTGTGACAGGTCACCATACTGTCACATATCCCCCCCTTTGTTTCATCCTGGAGGGTGAAACACACAACCTACAGCTACTGGCATCTCTGTGCCAGCTCTCACAGGGGTCCAATCCGGTCTGACCATACTTTTCCTAAAGGGGAACTATACCCAATGACTCCTTTGGTGTCTCTCCCCAAGCCCCATTGTCACTCTGCTATGGGCTCTAATCAGACCATCCCCACTCTTTTTCTGGGTGCACTTCCATAAACACTTTCTCTTCTGAAATCCTAATGGGGTCCCCCTGGTTTTTCTATCGACCTTTCTGTTTCTTTACTTCAGGTTCCCAGGTTTCCTGATACCTCTCTCAGTATTACCGTCCCAAGGCTGTAGGGGACCTATTTCTACTGTATTTGTACTGGGACAACCCCTCTTACTTCTGGTACCTTTGGATATCAAACCTGCATGAATCATCACCACAGCATTCAGTTTACCATGAACAGATATATTCCAGTCACCATTGCACCTCAATATATTTTCCAGCATTGGATAGGACAGTGTCTGCAGAGGGCACCCACACCATAGGACAGCCATCACCCACGGGAACCTCACAAGATGCCCCTGTCATCAAGCACTCCGCAGGCAGCTGTCCCACCATTTTAACTTTTCCTATCCCAGTCCTGAACAGATGAGCTCTCGTCTGATCCATTTTGCCAGTTTTCACATACCAGTTGTCCCTGTGTTTCAGGGGTCTTATCAGACCGGTTACATAAACTTCTTTTTGGCCCAGTGACCCTGATTTCTTTAAGCACATCCACCTGAGCCCTGGTCAGGATCTCTGCTGTTCTTTGGTCCATGCTCGCCCCTTCCATCTCATGTGGTTTATCCACTGGTGCAGTAAACACGCCCTCCACCAACAACTGACCATCACCATCCTGGGCCATAGCAGCAAAAATGCTTCCCACCTGGCTGTTAGGAGGTGACACCTTTGACTCATTTTTCATTTCTCAAAAACCTCTCTCATATATAATAATTATAGAAAGTAGTCCAATAGCGTACCCGGAGGCAACTTATAACACCATCAACAAATTCAGAAATAAACCAATTCTTTCTGTTCCCCTTTGATATGTACAGCCGGCCATTTGGTGCTCCACCTAGTGGTACTCCGCACTACCAGACCATCTGACTGTGGAGGAGACACCTCAGTATACATTGGCTGTACATCCCAAAGTTCAGGCATCCCCTTTAATGCTTTTGTTACAAACCAGCCACTTGACTCCAGACCTAAGACCTTCCTGAAGATAGCCAGCCACTTGGCTCCAGACCCAAGACCTTCCTGAAGATAGCCAGCCACTTGGCTCCAGACCCAAGACCTTCCTGAAGATAGCCAGCCACTTGATTCCAGACCCAAGACCTTCCTGAAGATAGCCAGCCACTTGGCTCCAGACCCAAGACCTTCCTGAAGATAGCCAGCCACTTTACTCCAGACCCAAGACCTTCCTGAAGATAGCCAGCCACTTTACTCCAGACCCAAGACCTTCCTGAAGATAGCCAGACACTTGACTCCAGACCCAAGACCTTCCTGAAGATAGCCAGACACTTGACTCCAGAGCCAAGACCTTCCTGAAGATAGCCAGACACTTGGCTCCAGACCCAAGACCTTCCTGAAGATAGCCAGCCACTTGATGTGACAGGAGTGACTTTTGGGGGTGGGGGGACCCCTGTATCAGCTCCCCATATTCCTCTTTTGTGTAAGTCACCCTGTGCCTGTTAGGGGTACAGGGTGGTCTGTCCTGATATTGTGTAGACATGTATAGGTGGGGTGGGGGTTGTCCATTGTTCACTGCCATGAGCTGCATCCCATTGTTCTATCGTGTCTTGCTTGCCAGCAAACTATTATGGGATGTATGTGTTCCTGTATTGTCTACTGCCACCTGGTGTATCCCTTGTTCTATTGTGTGTCTTGGTTTGGTGCGGAGTGTTTCCTGTAGCCCTTCCCCCTGATGGGACGGGCTGCTGATGTGTTTCCTGTTCCTGGTTGTATTTCCCCACCCTGTGTATATATCTTGTGTTTGTGTTAAAATAAAGCAGTTCTACTTCCTGTCTTAAGAGTCTGGTGCTGGCTATTTCCTGTATGATCAGCGGTGGGGTCCGTGGATGGTGTTCGGACAGGGAAGCGAGAGTCTAACGGAAATATCCTAGCGCAGTTGGTTCCGTCCGGTTCCGTTACACTTGACTCCAGACCCAATACCTTCCTGAAGATATTTATGATACTGGGAAACTCACCTGGTGAGACTTGAGAGGTTACAACTTTTAAAGGGGCCTCCTCCCAGCTGGAGGTAACCACAGCCTGGTGCTTCACCAGAGCTCTGCCAGGTGCTGGGATCACTCTCAACTGCTCAGGCTCAGTATCCGTAAGCTGTGCTCTATTCGCCAGAGCTCCTCAGCACCGATCCATCCACCCACGGAGACACATAAGAACTGCTGGGCTTAGTTGCAGATCTATTGCACAAATCACTCTGGATCATGTCAGACTTGGTAACATCTGTTTTCCAACTGCAGGTTGCAATGCCTCATATCCACCACTTTGCTCTGGTGGCTCTTCATGAATTGCCCAAACATTTGCATCTTTCACAGCCTGTATTAACCCGCTGTTCACCTGAACACTTTCAGTATTAGTAGATTGCACCAACACACTATGACAAGGTGCAGTTCCATTCTGCCCCACCAGAGTGACATCACAGTTGTCCGGGGCAACCTCCGGCTCCAATACATGGAGTTCCCTGGAGATTTTAAGGACACCTGTGCTGTCTTACCACCAGTTGCTATGGGAAATGACCCGTCTTTAATTACAGCTTTTGTTCTAGAAGATCTCAGGGTTTTCCCAACAACAGTACATTTCTCATCATTAGAGATGAGCGAATCGAAGTATCCGAAGTGGAATTCAAGTCGAATATCTGAAAAATTTCGATTCGTGCCGAATCCGAAAAATAGCCTAATTCGGACGCGCGAATCGAAATTTTTCAGAAAATGGCGGCTGACATGTGCGGCGACGGAGCGGGGATGTCTGGGAAGGCGCGCAGACAAGGCGCGCTGACCCATAATGCATTCCTCAACGACATGTGATCGCATCAGCCAATCAGCAGCCAGCCAGCCAGCACTGTGTAATGGTCGAGGTATATATAGCGGCCATTTTGGAATTCTTCATTTGCCTGCAGTCATTGAACAGAGGCAGACCGCTCTGTACTAGGGACAGGGACAGAGTTAGGGCCACAGAAACGAGAATTGGGGACAGAGAAAAGTTACTTAGGGACACAGAACCATTACTCAGGGACACAGACTTGTTAATGAGGGCCACAGAATTGTTATTTAGGGACAAAGAAACGCTAGTTAGGGCCACAGAATTCATACTCAGGGACAGACAGAATTGTTACTCAGTGCCAGAGAATTGTTACTTAGGGCCACAGAAACGTTATTAGGGCCACAGAATTGTTACTCAGGGACAGACAGAATTGTTACTGAGTGCCAGAGAATTGTTACTCAGGGACAGACAGAATTGTTACTGAGTGCCAGAGAATTGTTACTCGCACAGACAAAGAATTGTTACTCGCACAGACACAGAATTGTTACTCGCACAGACACAGAATTGTTACTCGCACAGACACAGAATTGTTACTGAAGGCCACAGAATTGTTACTCGCACAGACACAGAATTGTTACTCGCACAGACACAGAACTGTTACTGAGGGCCACAGAACTGTTACTTAGGGCCACAGAATTGTTACTCGCACAGACACAGAATTGTTACTCAGGGCCACAGAATTGTTACTCAGGGACACATAATCGTTGAATTAAAGAGTATGTCAGACAACATGCAGAGGAGTGGCAGAGGAGGCAATGTTTTAGGAGCGAGCAGACGTGGCAGCAGAGGAAGGGGTCGAGGCAGCACTATTCGCAGCCAGAGGCCAGTGCTCCCGGTGTCATCCAGCGGTCGTGTCTCCACCGACAACCCTGCCGTCATCGATTGGTTGGCTCGGTCGTCTTCCTCTTCCCAGGTCACCTCTGACACCTACAGCCAACGGTCGGTGGGTACGTCAGACACAACCGTTAGTTGGCATGGCCCGGGAGCAAGCCCACTGAAATCACATGTCCTCTACCTGCCCCTGTCCTTTGCTGTTCCCTCACCAAGCGAAGTATCGCATGCTGTGGGCTCAGCCCCACTGTACAGTGAGGAAGAGCTAACAGAGGGCGGTCAGGAACGGGGGGAGACATCCGCCTTTTCAGCAGCCAGGCGAACAAGTACTGGCGAGGAGAGTGGCTCGGTAGCCGGTCTAGAGACAGGTCTGTCTCCTGACCCACACGCAGCCGAGGGGGCTAGTAGTGAGGCGGAGACCCTACTTGATGATGAGGAGGTTGATCGCACTTGGCAGCCTCATCGTCATCAGGCAATTTCTTCCGCATCATCAGGAGAAGAGGGTGCCAGCTTGGCAGCGAGCGAAACAGTCGGTGGGTTGCCCAGGAGGCAGCAGGGTCGCATCAGTGTCAGTGGAGCCAAACGGCCACGGAGTAGAGCACCAGCTCCACTGCAGCCTACCACCACGGCCAGTAGTGGTGCCGGTGCGCACGGAGGAAGTAGCAGTCAGCCAGTGAGGAGTAGCGGGGGCAAAGTTTCCTACTCGGCGGTGTGGCAATTTTTCGTCAAGCCGCCCGAGGAAGTAAACGTAGCCGTCTGTCGACTATGTGGCCAGAAATGCAAGCGTGGTCAGGGGGCCCATGTTGGGACTACAGCGTTGCGTCAGCATATGCAGCGTCACCATTCGGTGGCCTGGGAAAACCGTGATAAAGATACGGCGGTTCTGCCTGCCCCAGCCCCCGCTCCATCACCCGCTCCGTTACTTGCTCCGTCACCCGACGTCGTCAATCGCCCTCTATCAGCCAGTCAAGGCTCCAACACCTCTGCTGAGGGGAGTTGTCGCTCGTTGGCATCTTCCGCTCATTCAGATGCTCCTTCTCCTGCTACTCCTCTTCTCGGATTCCGTCAACAGTCTTTCTTGGAATCCGTTTCCAAGAGACAACAGTTTGCGAGCACGCACCCGACGGTGCAAAAGCTGAACGTCCTCCTGTCCAAGTTGCTGGTGCTGCAGTCCCTCCCTTTCCAACTGGTGGACTCAGCACCTTTCCGAGAAATGATGGCTTGTGCCGCGCCGCGGTGGAGAGTGCCAAGCCGTCATTTCTTCGCCATAAAGGCAGTGCCAGCCCTGCATTCACATGTAGAAGAGATGGTGGGCCAGTCTTTGAGCATGTCGGTCTCTGCCAAAGTGCACGGCAGCGCCGACGTGTGGAGCTGTAACTACGGTCAGGGACAGTATATGTCATTTACGGCCCACTGGGTGAACGTGGTGCCGGCACAGCCGCACCAGCAACTTGGACAGGTCACGACGCTTTTGCCTCCACGTTTGCACGTCCTTGGTCCAGCAAACATGTCCGCCTTTACCACCTCTTCTTCCGCCGTGTCCTCAGCCGCCACCCCCGTGCCAAGTCCCATTACCCGACCGGCATATCACATGTGCAGGGCGCAACGGTGTCACGCTGTGCTGCACCTGGTATGCCTTGGCGAACGTAGTCACACAGGGGAGGAACTTCTGAGTGTAATGAACAGAGAAATCGACAGATGGCTGTCTCCGCGCAAACTGAAAATCGGAACCATGTTGACCGACAACGGAAAGAACATGGTGTCTGCTCTGCGTCAAGGAAGGTTGTGCCATGCGCCATGCATGGCTCACGTGTTCAATCTGGTTGTCAAGCGGTTCCTAAAATCCACCATCCCACTGCAAGACATCCTTAAAATGTCACGTAAACTTTGCATGCATTTCAGCCATTCCTACACCGCAAAGCACACCCTCCTTGAGCTGCAGCGGCAGAACGGAATTCCACAGCATCGCCTGATCTGCGACATTGCAACAAGGTGGAATTCAACCCTACACATGTTAGACCGCCTTTACGAGCAGTGAAAGGCCATCACCGATTTCCTGATGTTACAAGCGGATAAAGGTACTCCCCTGTGTAACTTCGATGTCAGCCATTGGCAGCTCATGCGTGACACCTGCCGCTTGCTCAGGCCCTTTGAGGAGGCCACGCTATTCGTGAGTCAGCAGGACTATGGGATGAACGACGTCATTCCTCTGTTGCACGTCCTGGAACAAATGCTGTTAACAATGGCTGGTCAGGGTGCGGTAGACGTGGCGCACAGATCTCAACGCCACATGACCCCTGTGGGGGCAGGACAGGAAGAAGAGGAGGAGGTAGAGGAGGACATTGGTGCTCAGGAATTATTGAGTGAAATGGGTGGTTTTTCCACTCAGCGGACAGGAGTGGAGGAGCAGGAGCATCTGGTAGAGGAGGAGGAGGAGGAGACAGAGGACCCAGACGCACCGTGGCAGTATGCTGTGGAGATGGAGGCAGGGAGTCCCTCGCATTCCTTGGCGCAAATGGCCCATAGCATGCTCGGTTGCTTGCGTAGCGACAGCCGAATAATAACCATCAGACAGAGGGATGACTTTTGGCTGTCCACCTTGTTGGACCCTCGCTATCGTTCCAAAATGGTGGCCTTTTTCACACCTGCTGAGAGGGAGGCCAAAATTACGTACTATAAAAACCACCTATGTAGTCAGTTGGTCTCTGCCTTTGTGCGCCAACGTCAATCCTCAGACACTGTGGGCCCTGTGCGCTCGCGTTCCGCTGCCATGGCAGCAGGGGAGGGGTGGGGTGGTAGGAGCAGTGGCAGCTCCACCAGCAGCGGCTGCCTCAGTCTGCAGTCGATGATGAGTAGCTTTCTTCACCAGCGCAGTGAGGAAACTACTAACCAGCCGCAGCAGCAGCAGCAGCATCAGGTGGACCTGGAGCAGGAGCTCAAACAACAGGCTTGGGCCTACTTGGACAGCACCCTGCCAACCGAGGTAGACAATCCCCTTGACTACTGGGCAACGAAACTTGACCTTTGGCCCCAACTAGCTGAATTTGCCCTTGAAAGGCTGTCATGCCCGGCCAGTAGCGTGGCATCGGAGCGCGTGTTTAGTGCGGCAGGAGGTATTGTAACTCCGCGGAGGACACGACTGTCCACCCAAAGTGTGGAGAGACTCACGTTTGTGAAAATGAATCAGGCGTGGATTAGTCTGGATTTCAAACCACCAGTTCCTGACACAACTGACTAAATGCGCCATGAATCAGGCCCCTGCCATGTGCCACTTTCAGGTCTCACACACTGCTGGTGTGTTCCATTTCTTGTCATAGGGTGCTGGCAGATTACGGGCCTCCCATTGCTGCTGTCTCCATCGCCACACTCTGCCATGTGCCACTTTCAGGTCTCTTCACACTGCTGGTGTGTTTAATTTTTTGACATAGGGTGCAGGCAGATTACGGGCCTCCCATAGCTGCTGCCAGGCCCCTAATCTGCCATGGGCCCCTATATACCGCCTCCTCATGCTGCTGCCAAGTCCAGAGTCTCTCATGTGTCCCTGTACGGCCTCCCATTGCTGCTGTCTCCATCGCCACACTCTGCTGCCATGTGCCACTTTCAGGTCTCTTCACACTGCTGGTGTGTTTAATTTTTTGACATAGGGTGCAGGCAGATTACGGGCCTCCCATAGCTGCTGCCAGGCCCCTAATCTGCCATGGGCCCCTATATACCGCCTCTTCATGCTGCTGCCAGGTCCAGAGTCTCTCATGGGTCCCTGTACGGCCTCCCATTTCTGCTGCCAGGAGGCAGCAGGGTCGCAGCAGTGTCAGTGGAGGCAAACGGCCACGGAGTAGAGCACCAGCTCCACTGCAGCCTACCACCACGGCCAGTAGTGGTGCCGGTGTGCACGGAGGAAGTAGCAGTCAGCCAGTGAGGAGTAGCGGGGGCAAAGTTTCCTACTCGGCGGTGTGGCAAGTTTTCGTCAAGCCGCCCGAGGAAGTAAACGTAGCCGTATGTCGACTATGTGGCCAGAAAGTCAAGCGTGGTCAGGGGGCCCATGTTGGGACTACAGCGTTGCGTCAGCATATGCAGCGTCGCCATTCGGTGGCCTGTGAAAAACGTGATAAAGATACGGCGGTTCTGCCTGCCCCAGCCCAGGGTTCCATTTTGTCATAGGGTGCTGGCAGATTACGGGCCTCCCATAGGTTCCGCCAGGCCCCATATCGGCCATGGGCCCCCCTACCTCCTGGTCACGCTGCTGCTGAGCCCACAGTGTGACCTGGGTCCCTGTACGGCCTCCCATTGCTTACACTCTGCCATGTGCCACTTTGAGGTCTCCTTACACTACTGTGCTTGTCCATTTTGACATAGGTTGCTGGCAGATTAGAGGACTTCCATAGGTTCCGCCAGGCCCTATATCGGCCATGGGCCCCCGTACCTCCTGGTCACGCTGCTGCTGGTCCCACAGTGTGACCTGGGTCCCTGTATGGCCTCCCATTGCTTACACTCTGCCATGTGCCACTTTGAGGTCTCCTTACAGTACTGCGGTTGTCCATTTTGACATAGGTTGCTGGCAGATTCCAGGACTTCCATAGGTTCCGCCAGGCCCCATATCGGCCATGGGCCCCCGTACCTCCTGGTCACGCTGCTGCTGGTCCCACAGTGTGACCTGGGTCCCTGTACGGCCTCCCATTGCTTACACTCTGCCATGTGCCACTTTGAGGTCTCCTCACACTACTGTGCTTGTCCATTTTGACATAGGTTGCTGGCAGATTAGAGGACTTCCATAGGTTCCGCCAGGCCCCATATCGGCCATGGGCCCCCGTACCTCCTGGTCACGCTGCTGCTGAGCCCACAGTGTGACCTGGGTCCCTGTACGGCCTCCCATTGCTTACACTCTGCCATGTGCCACTTTGAGGTCTCCTCACACTACTGTGCTTTTCCATTTTGACATAGGTTGCTGGCAGATTAGAGGACTTCCATAGGTTCCGCCAGGCCCTATATCGGCCATGGGCCCCCGTACCTCCTGGTCACGCTGCTGCTGGTCCCACAGTGTGACCTGGGTCCCTGTATGGCCTCCCATTGCTTACACTCTGCCATGTGCCACTTTGAGGTCTCCTTACACTACTGCGGTTGTCCATTTTGACATAGGTTGCTGGCAGATTCCAGGACTTCCATAGGTTCCGCCAGGCCCTATATCGGCCATGGGCCCCCGTACCTCCTGGTCACGCTGCTGCTGGTCCCACAGTGTGACCTGGGTCCCTGTACGGCCTCCCATTGCTTACACTCTGCCATGTGCCACTTTGAGGTCTCCTTACACTACTGCGGTTGTCCATTTTGACATAGGTTGCTGGCAGATTCCAGGACTTCCATAGGTTCCGCCAGGCCCCATATCGGCCATGGGCCCCCGTACCTCCTGGTCACGCTGCTGCTGGTCCCACAGTGTGACCTGGGTCCCTGTACGGCCTCCCATTGCTTACACTCTGCCATGTGCCACTTTGAGGTCTCCTCACACTACTGTGCTTTTCCATTTTGACATAGGTTGCTGGCAGATTCCAGGCCTTCCATAGGTTCCGCCAGGCCCCATATCGGCCATGGGCACCCGTACCGCCTGGTCACGCTGCTGCTGAGCCCACAGTGTGACCTGGGTCCCTGTACGGCCTCCCATTGCTTACACTCTGCCATGTGCCACTTTGAGGTCTCCTCACACTACTGTGCTTGTCCATTTTGACATAGGTTGCTGGCAGATTAGAGGACTTCCATAGGTTCCGCCAGGCCCCATATCGGCCATGGGCCCCCGTACCTCCTGGTCACGCTGCTGCTGAGCCCACAGTGTGACCTGGGTCCCTGTACGGCCTCCCATTGCTTACACTCTGCCATGTGCCACTTTGAGGTCTCCTCACACTACTGCGGTTGTCCATTTTGACATAGGTTGCTGGCAGATTCCAGGACTTCCATAGGTTCCGCCAGGCCCTATATCGGCCATGGGCCCCCGTACCTCCTGGTCACGCTGCTGCTGGTCCCACAGTGTGACCTGGGTCCCTGTACGGCCTCCCATTGCTTACACTCTGCCATGTGCCACTTTGAGGTCTCCTTACACTACTGCGGTTGTCCATTTTGACATAGGTTGCTGGCAGATTCCAGGACTTCCATAGGTTCCGCCAGGCCCCATATTGGCCATGGGCCCCCGTACCTCCTGGTCACGCTGCTGCTGAGCCCACAGTGTGACCTGGGTCCCTGTACGGCCTCCCATTGCTTACACTCTGCCATGTGCCACTTTGAGGTCTCCTCACACTACTGTGCTTGTCCATTTTGACATAGGTTGCTGGCAGATTAGAGGACTTCCATAGGTTCCGCCAGGCCTCATATCGGCCATGGGCCCCCGTACCGCCTGGTCACGCTGCTGCTGAGCCCACAGTGTGACCTGGGTCCCTGTACGGCCTCCCATTGCTGCTGCCAGGAGGCAGCAGGGTCGCAGCAGTGTCAGTGGAGGCAAACGGCCACGGAGTAGAGCACCAGCTCCACTGCAGCCTACCACCACGGCCAGTAGTGGTGCCGGTGTGCACGGAGGAAGTAGCAGTCAGCCAGTGAGGAGTAGCGGGTGCAAAGTTTCCTACTCGGCGGTGTGGCAAGTTTTCGTCAAGCCGCCCGAGGAAGTAAACGTAGCCGTATGTCGACTATGTGGCCAGAAAGTCAAGCGTGGCCAGGGGGCCCATGTTGGGACTACAGCGTTGCGTCAGCATATGCAGCGTCGCCATTCGGTGGCCTGTGAAAAACGTGATAAAGATACGGCGGTTCTGCCTGCCCCAGCCCAGGGTTCCATTTTGTCATAGGGTGCTGGCAGATTAGCGGCCTTCTATAGGTGCCGCCAGTCCCCATATCGGCCATGGGCCCCCGTACCTCCTGGTCACGCTGCTGCTGAGCCCACAGTGTGACCTGGGTCCCTGTACCGCCTCCCATTGCTCCCACTCTGCCATGTGCCACTTTGAGGTCTCCTTACACTCCTGCGGTTTTCCATTTTGTCATAGGTTGCTGGCAGATTAGCGGCCTCCCATAGGTGCCGCCAGGCCCCATATCGGCCATGGGCCCCCGTACCGCCTGGTCACGCTGCTGCTGGGCCCACAGTGTGACCTGGGTCCCTGTACGGCCTCCCATTGCTTCCACTTTGCCATGTGCCACTTTGAAATCTCCTCACACTCCTGCGGTTGTCCATTTTGTCATAGGTTGCTGGCAGATTACAGGCCTCCCATAGGTGCCGCCAGGCCCCATATCGGCCATGGGCCCCCGTACCTCCTGGTCACGCTGCTGCTGAGCCCACAGTGTGACCTGGGTCCCTGTACGGCCTCCCATTGCTTACACTCTGCCATGTGCCACTTTGAGGTCTCCTCACACTCCTGTGCTTTTCCATTTTGACATAGGTTGCTGGCAGATTAGAGGACTTCCATAGGTTCCGCCAGGCCCCATATCGGCCATGGGCCCCCGTACCTCCTGGTCACGCTGCTGCTGAGCCCACAGTGTGACCTGGGTCCCTGTACGGCCTCCCATTGCTTACACTCTGCCATGTGCCACTTTGAGGTCTCCTTACACTCCTGCGGTTTTCCATTTTGTCATAGGTTGCTGGCAGATTAGCGGCCTCCCATAGGTGCCGCCAGGCCCCATATCGGCCATGGGCCCCCGTACCGCCTGGTCACGCTGCTGCTGGGCCCACAGTGTGACCTGGGTCCCTGTACGGCCTCCCATTGCTTACACTCTGCCATGTGCCACTTTGAAATCTCTTCACACTCCTGCGGTTGTCCATTTTGTCATAGGTTGCTGGCAGATTAGCGGCCTCCCATAGGTGCCGCCAGGCCCCATATCGGCCATGGGCCCCCGTACCGCCTGGTCACGCTGCTGCTGAGCCCACAGTGTGACCTGGGTCCCTGTACGGCCTCCCATTGCTTCCACTCTGCCATGTGCCACTTTGAAATCTCCTCACACTCCTGCGGTTTTCCATTTTGTCATAGGTTGCTGGCAGATTAGCGGCCTCCCATAGGTGCCGCCAGGCCCCATATCGGCCATGGGCCCCCGTACCTCCTGGTCACGCTGCTGCTGGGCCCACAGTGTGACCTGGGTCCCTGTACCGCCTCCCATTGCTCCCACTCTGCCATGTGCCACTTTCAGGTCTCCTCACGCTCCTGCTGGTTTCCATTTTGTCATAGGTTGCTGTATGGCCTCCCATTGCTGCTGGCTCCACCGCCACACTGTGGCTCCAAACACTGGTTTTGGCCCCGTGACTGGCCAAAGGAGTGAAGTGTGCAGTGATTCTAAGATCGACGGCACTCATCTGCATGTCATACTGACTGACAGTATTATTTCTCTTCCCCAGCAGACTCCAAGGGCATTTAAATTAAAGGTACAGTGTTCTGCACTAATATTAAGTCTCTCTGAAGCCTAGAAACACCCTTTTTTAAGTTAAATTCACAGCGAATTTATTCGACTCGAATCGAATATTGTCCACGAATTCGCCGAATCAGTCGAATCAAATTTTTCATTTCTTCGCTCATCTCTACTCATCATCTCCACCATTCTCAGCATTTTTAGCTCTTGTGGGCTGTCCTAGCCCACCACCAACCTGGGACTGGCACACATTAGTGACATCACTTTCTTTTTGAGAACCATGCACAGGTTTTACTTTAACTCCTACCTCCCCACTGTACAAGGCACTGCACAGAGAAAAGTCACTCTCAGGAGCACATTCAGTGGCCCAACTAACTGGGGTCACCCCTACATCAGAATGGACCATAACCAGTCCTTCTCAACATGACATCAGCAGTCCCAGCCATGGTTTTATCACACACAGTCCTACCCACTACAGTAGTAGGTGCCGCCATCTTCATTTCAGTGCTTCGTCTCATGACCCCGTCCTCAGCTGCACTTTCCTTGGCAACTTTTCCCTTGTGTCCCCAAGGTGAAGTGACATACGCCCTCATAGGCTCCATGGACTCTCTGGCATCCCCCGCAGGCACAACAGGTGCTTCGTCCCTGTTGCCAGAGGTGGCTGCCAACATTTTAAAACAAGAATCTGGGCTTGTTTGATTGCTCCTGTGGACAGGTGTCTTTTATAGAGGTAACACAATGAGATTAGCAGCACTCCCTTTAAGAGACTGCTTCTAATCTCAGCTTGTTACCTGTATGAGAGACATCTGGGAGCCAGAAATCCTGCTGAATGATAGGGGATCAAATCCTTCTTTCCCTCATGAACATGCAGATCCGTCATCATTTGTTAGACGCATTTCTGCTGAATTTGTTGTTGTATTCTGTCTCTCAGTGTTACACCGAACATTCCATTGTTAGACCGATCATTTCTGTGTGAGGGGCGAACATTCCATTGTTAGACCGATCATTTCTGTGTGAGGGGCGAACATTCCATTGTTAAAGCGATCATTTCTGTGTGAGGGGCGAACATTCCATTGTTAGACCGATCATTTCTGTGTGAGTGGGCAACTTCTGCTCTCCCCGCTTCTGCTCTCTCCGCTTCTGCTCTCCTTGTTTCTGCTCTCTCCGCTTCTGCTCTCTCCGCTTCTGCTCTCCCAGCTTCTCCTCTCTCCGCTTCTCCTCTCTCCGCTTCTCCTCTCCCCGCTTCTCCTCTCCCCGCTTCTCCTCTCCCCGCTTCTCCTCTCTCCGCTTCTCCTCTCTCCGCTTCTGCTCTCCCCGCTTCTGCTCTCCCCGCTTCTGCTCTCCCCGCTTCTGCTCTCCCCGCTTCTGCTCTCTCCGCTTCTGCTCTCACTGCTTCTGCTCTCTCTGCTTCTGCTCTCCCTGCTTCTGCTCTCTCTGCTTCTGCTCTCCCCGCTTCTGCTCTCTACGCTTCTGCTCTCTCCGCTTCTGCTCTCACTGCTTCTGCTCTCTCCCTGCTTCTGCTCTCTCTGCTTCTGCTCTCTCTGCTTCTGCTCTCCCCGCTTCTGCTCTCTACGCTTCTGCTCTCTCCGCTTCTGCTCTCACTGCTTCTGCTGTCTCCGCTTCTCCTCTCTCTGCTTCTGCTCTCACGGCTTCTGCTCTCCCCGCTTCTGCTCTCCCCGCTTCTGCTCTCCCCGCTTCTGCTCTCCCCGCTTCTGCTCTCACTGCTTCTGCTCTCTCCGCTTCTGCTCTCCCCGCTTCTGCTCTCCCCACTTCTCTCAAAATATCTGAAATAGTTAATTTTTACTGTTTTTTCAGTGCTTTCTGGGCATTTTGGAAGGTCTTCTGAGGTTATCTTTAAAAAACGCGCATAAACGCGCATAAACGCGGTATGCAAACACAGCTAAACAGACATTTTTTAACCTCCGTTTTCCAGCAGTCAGTTTCCATCGTTCAGAAGTGTCCCGTGTACATGGAGCCTCAACAGATGGGAACAAAGTCTATTTAAGAACATAATTAGTGGTAGAGATGGTTTATCCGACTTCACGGTCACAATGTATGAATAATGTTCTTGTGTATTTTCATTGAATCATCTGACCTCTGTTCTGTTGTGGTGGATCTTTCCTATCTGGGGAAACCATATCACCTGAAAGACGTCGGCCAGCAGGAGTCTGTATGACCTCCAAGATGCTGCGACATTTCTGGATCTCCTCCTAGCGGTGGGACATGCTTAGCTTTTGACTGATTATCTTTTCTTCACACAGACCAGAGAAGAGTTCTGGAAAGAGGAAATCATGTTATAGAGTTCACCGTGTTTGTGTCCGTTCATGATATTGGAAGAGAAGATCTTGGCAGAGTTCGGCAGATGTCCAGCGATGAAGAGAGACTGAAGGTATTGCAGCAGTTGGCTGTCAGCGCTGAAAATTCAGTCTCTTGCCTGCCAGACGACCAGGCTGCTCAGGTGAGCACGACAGATTCACTGCAAATACATCATTTAATGAGGAACAATGTGTATTTTCTTTCAAAGGATAGCATTTTTTTGTCGTTGAGAAAACAACTTTGCTGTAAAAAAAGACCCGGAGAGCAGGAGAGATCAGATTGCACACACTACTCCATGACTCCTATTTCTTTAGATGCAAAGATGTCCCCATCTTGGCCTCTATTTAGATCTGCAGTGGACACGGTGCTGCACATGTAACTGGCTATCACATACCTGGTGATGGAGGCCAATGGAGAGAGGGCTTCTGTGACGGGAGTGACTTTTGGGGGTGGGGGGACCTCTGTATCATCTCCCCAAATCATTATGTTTAACCCACCCTGTGCCTGTTTAAGGGGTACAGGGTGTACATGTGAATGTCCTAGTATTGTGCATTTGTGTGTTGTCCTTTGTCTAGACCACATGGCTGTCCATTGTTTGTTTGCCATGTGCTACCCCCCATTGTGCTGTGCCTTTCTGGCCAGCCAACTATTATGGGATGTACTGTTTGTGTATTGGTGTGGGGGTTGGTCAATGTCCTTTGCCATGTGCTTCATCCCATTGTTCTGTGTCTTGGTGGGATGGGGAGGGGTGATGATGTATTTCCTGTTCTTGGTTGTTTCCCCACCCTCTGTATATATCCTGTGTTTTTTGTGTTAAAATAAAAAGAGTTGGCTTCCTGTTTTAAGAAGAGCTGGGTGCTGTCTTTTTCCTGAGGGATTTCAAGGGCGTGGTCTGTGGATGGTGTTCGGACAGGGGAAGCTGTGGTATAACGGAAAAACTGCGGTCTGGGTTCCGGTTCCGTTACAGCTTCCCTTGCGGCTAAGTTCCGGACTCCCCTGAGAGTGGGACAGTGGGAGTCAGGCCCAAAGGTGCACAGGTCACCTGTAGGAGTGCTGGTTGGTGGTCCACTCAGGAGCACAGCTGGTGCACAGAGATAGGACTGCAGACTGGAGGCGTCTGTGCGTGGTATGCAAGTCCTTCCGGGATTTAGATGTTTACGGGGTAGTCGGTTCAAGCCAAGCTCAGGTACCAGGTGGGAATCAGAGCAGACGTAGTCAGATGGGATAGCCGAGGTCATTCACAGAGGAGTGAGAGAGTATCCGTAAGCCAAGCCGAGGTCAGATGAGGGGTAAAGCAGAGTAGACAGGTCCAGGAGCAAGTCGAGTCGGTAACAGGAAATCACAGGAACAGGGCACGGGGAGCTAGAGATCATCCAGCAACATGAGAAAGTGATGAGCCTCCTTATAAAGGCCGTCTGGCACCTGACTGAGGCTGATGTGTGCTTCTGCGGCCATGCAAAGTACTGGCAGAAATGACAGATCTTCCAGAACTTCTGCCGTGGACAGGACCCTGACACTAGCTATGACTCTAGCCAAATGAGGACTTGAAGGTTCAGTTACAGAGTTGATGAGGGTGAAAGGCACCATTCCATCCAGTTCAACCTGAGTGTGTGTGGGTGTATGAATTTATGTCTCTATCATTTCTCATATCCTTGTAAAGCGCTGCATAAATTGTCTTTTATCAGCCAGACTAACTATGCAACTATGTTCTCTTCTGGGTGCCTACACCTGTAATTGCCTCCCTCGATGAGATTTGGTTCACTTCACGCAGGTTTTGGATTCTCATGTGAGTCTACGGAAAAGTAAAACCCTCTAGAAGTAGGTCAAATGCCGGTCAGATGTCACTGTCAAAGAATTCTAATCTCAGAAGCATCTTCTACTGATGCCATCAACATAAGCCCAAAGCCCATCCACAGAGGCCTAAAATATGACAGTAGTGAGCACTTTCATCTGTATGTAGAGCTTGAGCATGCACCATATTTCTGATATCCAAAAAGTGTCCACTAATGAAATCATCTAGAACACATAACCGTCATGGTCTGCAAGTCTGTCCACTCACACAGGGTGAGGGCAAGAAGGCTCTGTTAATAAATATGCAGCAAACACGGAAAGGTTTCTTCACAGTAAGAGCTGTGAGAATGTGGAATAGACTCCCTCAAGAGTTGGGTGTGGCCAGCTCAGTGGATTGCTGTAGGAAAGTCCTGGATTCTTTCTTGGATACACAGAATATAACTGGATATAACATTTGTAACGGAACCGGAAACCGACCACTCTTGGGTATATTCCGTTATACCGCAGCTTCCCCTGTCCAAACACCATCTATGGACCACACCCTTGAAATCCCTCAGGAAATAGACAGCACCCAGCTCTTCTTAAAACAGGAAGCCAACCCTTTTATTTTTACACAAAACACAGGATATATACAGAGGGCGGGGAAACACAATCAGGAACAGGAAACACATCATCAGCCCGCCCCATCAGTGGGGAGGGCTACAGTATGGGCAGGAAACACATCATCACCCCTCCCCATCCAACCAAGACACAGAACAATGGGGCAGCACATGGCAAGGACAAAGGACAGCCACCTGGCCGAGAACAAAGGAATAACCACAAGGCAGTACAATAGGCAGCCACGTGGCAGGGACAAAGGACAATAGACATTCACATACACACCCTGTACCCTAACAGGCACAGGGTCACTTAAACATAAGAATTTGGGGAGATGATACAGAGGTCCCCCCACCCCCCCCACCCAAAAGTCACTCCCGTCACAACATTTATAGGGAAAGTGGATCCAGGGAATATCCGATTGCCTCTCGGGGGATCAGGAAGGAATTTTTTCCCTGCAGGAGTAAATTGGATCGTGCTTTGCTGGGTTTTTTTTGCCTTCTTCTGAATCAACTGTGGGTGTAGGATCATAACTTATTTTTTCTAATGGTTGAGCTGGGTGGACTTTTGTCTTTTTTCAGCCAGACTAACTATGTAACTCTATGTAGCAGCTCACATGGAAAAATGTGATGTCGGACATGATACTCAAGGAGTGGGTGGAGCCTGAGAAAAGGCCATTTTTTTCTGGCAGTCTAAAAAGGTTTCCCTTCGATGATGATCCTGGTGTGGTTTGGAACAAGTGCCTCGAGTTAGATGCTTCCCTCTCTAAATTAAATCAGTTCTCAACACTGCAGACATAGGTCATTTGCGAGATTCTATGGACAAAAGAGGTGATATAATTCTTAAGAGAGCTTGGAAAGCAAATATAGAAAGTCTAAAGCCTGCCCTAGCGACAACATGCGTGGCAAGGACTTTGGACTACCGGTTGTCTCAACTACAAGAACATGTCTTAGCTGGGACCCCCAGGGAAGGAGTACTGAAATCCCTTCCAATGCTCTTCAAAGCTATAGGATTTATTGCTGACACATCCACCGAGTCGGTTAAACTTTCAGCCAGGGCTGGGGTCCTATCAGTGGCAGCCAGGAGGGCAATTTAGCACAAGACTTGGTCAGGGGACTCAGCGTCAAAGCTAAAGTTCTGTAATCTTCCCTTCTCAGGAGATCTCCTCTTTAGACCAGGCTTGGATACGGTTTTAAAAAGAACTGCAGACCGAAAGAAGGCTTTTCCTGTGGACAAGAGAAGACCATTTACAAAGAGGTTCTTTTCATGGGCCAAAAGGGGAACATTCATAGGAGGAGAAAAAGAAACAACCAAAAACGCACTGGCCAGGGCACAAGGCAAAGCCAAAGAGTAAACATCATTTTCAGCAATCCTAGCTAAGCCTCTAACAGCAATTAGAGCCCAGTGGGAGGAAGATTGGGAGCCCTCCTACCACAGTGGCAAAAGATAATGAACAACAAATTTGTCCTCAATATAATTGCCAAGGGTTATGCTCTAAAGTTTTACACAGAACCTTCAGCAAGATTTTTGTTGAAAAAACTTCCCAAGGATCCCGAAAAGGCTCAAGCACTCCCTCTACGTCTGGGATAAAGGGTGGACCAAAGAGTCCCGATTCCAGTTCCAGAGGATGAGAGGGGCAAAGGTTTTTATTCACATGTATACATAGTAGAAAAAAAAATCAGGGAGATTTCAATTGATTGTAAATTTGAAGCCTCTCAACAAGATAGTCAGATGCAAAAGATTTCGGATGGAATCGATTTTTTTCAGTAAAGAACATGCTACAAGAAAACGTGTTCATGACAACCATCGACTTAAGAGATGCTTATCTCCACATTCCCATTTGGGAGAGGTCTCAAAAATTCCTAACTCTTGCAGTGGGGATCGAAAGGAAGCAATATAATTTTCAAAGCAGGGCCTTGCTATTCAGCCTTTCATCTGAATTTTTACAAAAATGCTGGTGGAAGCCCTGGCACCTTTAAGACGAGGATCAAATCCCCTGGTGCCCTATCTAGACGATCTTCTGTTTTTGGTACCAATGGAGACTCGCCTGGCAGAGAACCTCATTCAAGCCCAACATTGGCTGATGATTCTCTTCGTAAGCTACTTTCTTCAATCCACAGATCAAAAAACTTTGCTTCCGAAAGACAAGATCCAGAACATCATGCGCAGAATGGTGGCTTTGCAATCCAGTCAGTCCCATTCAGTAAGGAAATTGATACCAGTGTTAGGGCTGATGGCCTCAACAATTCTGGTGGTGCAGTGAGCCAGATACCATCAGAGGCCCTTACAAGCTTTTCTCCTGAGAACACAAAGTCATGGGCCTCTGGACAGGAAGATCTGTCTGCCAGCCGAAGTGAAACATGTTCTATGGTGGTGGAGGCACCACACTTACCTAGATCAAGGTTTGGCCTGGGTTTTTCCAGTCTCCAAGAAGATTACGACCGACACAAGCAGATGGAGTTGGAGGGCCTATCTGGAAGGTCACCTGGGCCAGGGGGAGAGGACCCCAGAAGAAGCAGAAGCGTCTTCCAATTGGAGAGAACTCATGGCAGTGGCCAGAGCACTAGCACACATCAAAGACCAGATCAGGTGTCACAATGTATCGATCCTGTCAGCAAAATACAATGGCGGTGCCCTTTGTGAACAAACAAGGGGGGTACCAGGAGTCCAGCTTTGATCAAGATATCACAGCAGACTTGTGTGTGGTCAGAGGAATATCTGTTGTCGCTTTCAGCGATTCACCTAAAGGAGGACCACAATCAAATGTTGGACTTCTTGAACTGCCAGAACGTTTCTCAGGAAAACTGAGGATTACACTGAGAGATCTTTTCAGACATCAGAGCTTGTTGGGGAAAACCAGATATAGGTGAGTAATTTTTACTCGCTAAATCTGTGAGATTTGATAAACGGGGTGGATGCACTCCAGAACCCTTGGCATTTCAAAAGCTGTAATGCCTTTCCTCCAATTCATGTTATTCTCTGGGTGTTGAACAATTTCCTTCAGGAATCCACAACCTTAATCCTGAGAGCACCTTACTGGCCCAAAAGGGACAGGTTTTCTTTACTTCTTTCTCTAGCAGTGGAACATCCGTAGATCCTTCCGCCCAAGAAAGACCTGATTTGGCAGGGCCCTCTAGATCATCACAATCAGGAAATTTTGAAATTGACCACCTGGCTTCTGAGGAAGACATCTTAGTATAGATATGCTGCTAAAGGTCAGGAAACCAGACACCAGAGCCATATACAAGAAGGGAAAGTTTAAATTCCTGGTTGGTGGACAACAGGAAATTAAAAGTGGATACAGCTACAATTCTGGACTTTTTACAGGAGGCTCTCAGTACCTTAAAGGTGCAAATAGCTGCTTTGTCAGTCTATGTACAGAAAACCCTACAAGAAGACCCTTTAATTTCAAGATTCTGCAGGGCTATTCACAAAAATAAACCCTCCACTGGCCTCCCATTGCCCAACGGATGAAATTCAAAACATTAACAACGTATAAAGCCATGTATAACTCTGCCCCGAATTACATCACCGATCTTGTCTCCAAATATCACCCAAACCGTCCTCTCCGCTCCTCCCACGACCTCCTGCTCTCTAGCTCTCTTGTCTCCTCCTCCCATTCTCATCTCCAGGACTTTTCCAAAGCTTCCCCCACCCTCTGGAACTCTCTACCCCAATTTATCAGACTATCGCCTACTCTGCTCACTTTTAGGCGATCTCTGAAAACTGATCTCTTCAGGGAAGCCTATCCTGCCCTCAGCTAATAATGGAATCTTCTACTCTTCCAACCAGTCCATCCCCCACAGTTACTACCTTTTGTACCACAAGCCCCTCTCTCCTAGATTGTAAGCTCCCAGGATCAGGCCCTCCCTCTTAGATTGTAAGCTCCCAGGATCAGGGCCCCTCCCTCTTAGATTGTAAACTCCCGGGATCAGCCCCCTCCCTCTTAGATTGTAAGCTCCCAGGATCAGCCCCCTCCCTCTTAGATTGTAAGCTCCCAGGATCAGCTCCCTCCCTCTTAGATTGTAAGCTCCTGGGATCAGCTCCCTCCCTCCTAGATTGTCAGCTCCCAGGATCAGGCCCTCCTATCCCTCTTGTATTGATCTGTATTGTTGCTGTATTGTCTCCCGTTATATTGTAAAGTGCTGAGCAAACTGTTGGCGCCATAAATCCTGTATAATAATAAATCAACTAGGTCATGGAAATGTCCTAGTTGGGACCTTTTGGTGGTCTGAAGGGGTACTGTCAAACCCCTTTTTTCGAGCCACTACAAGAGACTTCTTTATGTCTGTTAACTCTGAAAATGTCTTTCTTATTAGCTGTTACAACAGCCTGCAGAATTGGGGAGATTCACGCTCTATCCATCCGAGAGCCCTTCCAGTGGATTTAGGATGATAGGATGATTGGGACCCATAAGACGCAGGACTGGGGGGTTGATTTACTAAAGGCAATTAGTCTGTGCACTGCAAGTGATCTGAGGGAAGCCCTGAGATAAGGTGAAGCTCTGCTGATTTCTATCATCCAATCATGTGCAAGAAAAAGTGCTGTTTTTCTTTTCTTTGCATGTGATTGGGTATTCTTTGCAAAGTGAAGCTTTCACTAAGCTATGTGTAAAGCCTCAGCAGCCCACTTTTGTTAAGTGAAACACAAAGTAAGCCCCCGGTCACATCGGGTGCGACTTGCAGATCGTATGCCAAGTCGCACCCTACTGTTCACTATTAGAGCGGTCATATTGGCGCGTTTCTGATTTGGTCGGAGCCGCACCAATTTCTAAAGTAGTCCATGCGCTACTTTTGTTGCGATTTGCATAGACATCTGTGTCAGATGTCTTGCAAATCACAATGAGATCGGCAGGTCACCCGATTTTGAAATCCATGCAACTTCACTGCAAGTCGCACAATTTCAAAATCAGCTTTGATGTGATTGGGGGGGGGGGGGGGGTAAAAGTCCAACACACACAGGTTGCTCATGCAGGTGGTTCTTCTCCAGCAAACACAAACAGCAAAAATCCCAAGCCCCCTGGCTCCCAAAAATCCCAGATCCACTCCAGTCCTCCAAACAGGGTTCTCCAGAAATCCCCCCCCCCCCCCCCGGGGTTTGCTCACTCTTTCAGAGACTTTCATACTTCATCCAGCCCCCCCCCCGATGGACCTGATAGGCATCTCAGCTTTCTTGGTCTCCCGGACCCTCTCCTGGACTCCCAGGCCCCAGGTAGCCATCGGATTTTACCAGTCACATGGCTCTGTCTCCAAATGGCAGCAACTGCCGTCAGCTGTACTCAGAGCCGGCTTTTAATGATCCTGTACATCCAGGGGCGTATTTACCACTAGGCAAACAAGGCATTTGCCTAGGGTGGCATTTTTTTCAGGGGGGCAGCAGCATTTTTCAGAGGAGCAGCGCTGCCCCCCAATAGAAGGGATGGAAGAAAGGACACACGCAGCACAGGGACCAGGTGGGATCTAAGAGAGGCTGCGGGCTGCTTGATGGTGTATGCAGAGCCTGACTCTTGTTCCCAGGGATGTCTGGAGCTGTGAAGGTGAGTGTCTTCTCTCTCACCGGGGTGGGGAGGGGGGTTGCCAGTGTATGGGGTGGTGGTAGGGTGATAGTGGAAGTCTCTCTCTTAGGTGTATGTGGGGGGGGTGTTGTTGGTCAATGTCAGGCTCTTATCATGGGGGAGGGGGGTGTTTGTCAGTGTCAGGGTCTCTTCGTGGGGGGGGCAATTTTTGTGTTGCCTAGGGCAGCATGAAACCTAAATACACCGCTGTGTACACCTATGCATTCACACATGCTGCCATCAACTAGCAAAGCCTGGACACAGGATGGAAGGTTCCTTCCCACCCAAGGCACTTCGGAGCCTTCAAACTCCAGCCCCTGATCCGGAATGATCAAATCTGGAGAAAACATAGAGAACGGGTTTCTCAGTTCACAATAAACATGTCACAACTTCTCAGACTGCGCCTTTGAGACTCCCGTCACAGCAAGTGTAAGTTAAGAATACAAGTTTTATACTGTAACATTTCTTGATTAGGATATTAATATTGGAAAGAACTTTACATTAAATATACATGTGTTGGTATGCGGACTTTCGGAATACTTTATACATTTGTATAATAGTTTCAAGCAAGCATATAGATGAATTCCCTTCCCCTCCCCCTCAGCATGCTGAGCATACCAAGGTATTTATACTCTATGAACAGATCAGTTTTTCTAGACTAGAATGTCCCTCAGAAATGGAGGGGGAGCTGTAGGACTACAAGATGCAGAGGAAACTCAAACTAGACCGGAGGAGAAGGTGGGGTTGTGGAGCTGCTCCATGCAGAGGAAAGAAGAGAACAATGAAACGTTTGGCACGCACACATCCCCCAGGTGGAAGAGAGGCGATACACACAGACCCACAAAATCACAATTTCAACAACTCCATTCTACTGTTTGACCTTTTTACTTTCTGTATTATAATAGTTTTCTTGTAATCTTACGCTATTTTGTTATTCAATACATTTTTGATTTTTGCACAAGAAACTGACTTTTTCTGTTTGAACTTTTCTCACCAATAAAAGTAAGTTTACAGAATATCAAAATAACTTCATTCTAACAAACATTATTCCCTTTTTTCATTTCTATTCTATGCAGCTGTGCTTAACATCAGCCTTATATGAATACATTGTGGAGATCTACAGAACAGACATGGATTGGCTAGAGAGAAGTTATGGAGTGAAGATTGACCATCGCTCCACACCAGAAGGATCCACATATGTGAGATTGATCCCTCAGGGATCAGGATCCTCACCTGAGGATGCCAAGGAGAGATTTACAGACAAGGTGCAGAAGGTGACAGATGACTGGAGCCAGGTAACAGTGGATCGCTCAGTTGTCTCCATGTCATTCTCTGACATCAGAGAGCGAGTAAAAGCCCACTGGACTAAAATCCTGGTGAAACAAGAGGAGAACATGGACATCGTTCTTCGTGGTCCCAGAGATGAGTTGCCCCAGGTGATGAAGTTCTTAGAGAAGGCTGACCTTGAACCCGCTCGCCCTCGCAGGGCTGTGACCATCTCCACCGGGGATCTGAAGATGGAGAACCAGGTAGACCCCAGACACATGGATATCCTGAAGAAATTAAAGCCAACGGAGATTTCTGACATAGAGAAGAAGTACAATGTGAAGATGGAAGAACGTAGAATAAATGGCAGCTCACTTGTCACCTTCAGAACCATGAATGCCCCTCCTGACCTTTCACCCCACGCTTCTCACAGCTTCATCACTCTTCTGCAGAAAACTTTCTTTAATATCGAAAAAAAACAAATCAATATGAAGCCACATATCCAGGAGGAAAGAGTCAGTTTAGTGCAGGAAGAGCTGATAGAGGCGGGAATAGACATTGTGATGGAATGTTCCAGAGGTACTGTGCTCCTCATCGGTGATCCGGTCGATGTCAGGTTTGCTGAGGAAAGGCTCAGTGGCATGTAACTAGCAATAAAGGTCTGCATACTACTATTATGGTTGAATATGTTTTTATTGTTTTTGAAAAAAAAAGACAAACAGGAAAATAAAGAAAACTCCACATCACAGAGATGAGGCTTCATATATATCCATAGTGACAGCCTGCGGCGGAACCGTTCCACCTGGGCTTCCTCGTGCGGTGCAGTGCGTCTCACCCAATGGTCCCCTTTTCCAGCAAGGCTTCCAGTGCTCTGCCAAGGCAGGTATTAGAGCTCCAAACACTCCCTTCCCTGCTCTCCCAAACCACAAGTCGGAACTTCATGTAGGGTGAAAATGAATGACTCTTTAATAAACACAGTTCAGTATATACAGTTGTGTTAAAAATAATAGCAGTGTGTTGAAAAAAGTGAATAAAGTTCAAAATCCTTCTAATCCTTTTATTTCCATCCACACAAATGCATTGGGAACACGACACATTCTATTTCAAATCACAACATGAAGAAAAATACATCAAATTTGTGTTGTTCCTCTAAAAAAATGGAAGAAAAGTGAATATTAGACGGTTCAAAAAAAATGGGCGTGTTTGTATTCTTCTTTACAAACTCCAACATTCACTATATAAACTGAGAAATGTTTGAAGATTTTGCTTTCCTTTGAATGACTTCATGAATATTTGGTTGTAGTCGCACTGTTTCTGAGAACTGCTGTACATCTGTGTTGCATGGAGTCCCCCAACTTCTGGCCCCTGTGATCAGGTATTCCAGCCCAGGATGATTGGACCACATTCCACAGTTCTTCTCTATTTCTTGGTTTGGCCTCAGAAACGGCATTTTTGATGTCACCCCACAAGTTTTCTATTGGATGAAGATCCGGGGATTGGGCTGGCCACTCCATAACGTCCATCTTGTTGGTCTGGAACCAAGATGTTGCACGTTTACTGGTGTGTTTGGGGTCGTTGTCTTGTTGGAACCCCCATTTCAAGGGCATTTCCTCTTCAGCATAAGGCAGCATGACCTCAAGTATTCTGATGGATTCAAACTGATCCATGATCCCTGGTATGCGATAAATAGGCCCAACACCGTAGTATGAGAAACATCCCCATATCATGATGCTTGCACCACCATGCTTCACGGTCTTCACAGTGTCCTGTGGCTTGAATTCAGTGTTTGGGGGTCGTCTGACAAACTGTCTCCGCCCACTAGACCCAAAAAGAACAATCTTACTTCCATCAGTCCACAAAATGTTGGGCCATTTCTCTTTAGGCCGGTCAATGTGCTCTTTGGCAGATTGTAACCTCTTCAGCACACGTCTTTTTCCCAACAGTGGGACTTTGCGGGGACTTCTTGCAGATAGCTTGGCTTCACATCGGCGTCTTTTAATTGTAACAGTCCTCACAGGGAACGTCACACCTTCTTTCATCTTCCTGGAGCTGATTGTTGGCTGAGTCCTCACAGGGAACGTCACACCTTCTTTCATCTTCCTGGAGCTGATTGTTGGCTGAGTCCTCACAGGGAACGTCACACCTTCTTTCATCTTCCTGGAGCTGATTGTTGGCTGAGTCCTCACAGGGAACGTCACACCTTCTTTCATCTTCCTGGAGCTGATTGTTGGCTGAGTTCGCACCATTTTGGCTATTCTTCTATCCATTCCAATGGTAGTTTTTCGCTTTCTTCCGCGTCTTTCAGGTTTTGGTTGCCATTTTAAAGCATTTGCCATCATTTTAGCTGAGCAGCCGATCATTTTCTGCACTTCTTTATATGTTTTCCCCTCCAATCAACTTTTTAATTAAGGTACGCTGTTCTTCTGAACAATGTCTGGAACCACCCATTTTCCTCAGAATTTCAGAGAGAAATGCACTGTAACCAGCATGTCCAACATTTGCTGCCTTCCTTCCTTAAATAAGGGCAATAATTGCCACCTGTTTATCAAAGAATGAATGACGTCACTAATAGAACTCCACACGGCTATTATTTTGAACACGCCCCTTTCAATGAGTGATTCAATGACACAGAATCAGCAGCATGCATGTCATGACTGTTGGGTCTGTTGGATTTCTATGACTCTACTACACCTGCTAGGAAATTATTTGCCATGTAGAGATATAATTTCCACCAAAAACAGAGATTGATCCGGTTAGTGATGTCTGACTGCTAGTATTTTTAACACAACTGTACAACTTCATCCCCACCAGACAGCCTGGCACCGGGTTTTCCTCACCCACAACAAACCCTACAACCCAACAATACAGTATAAACTCTCAGAAGTGAAAGACTACAAAGTCACATTTCCCTAAACAGTGTAGAATGTCTGTGAAACATATACAGCTTTACAAAGGGGATAAAACCAGAACAGAAAGGGCAAAATGTGATCACACGGGGACGGTTCGTCACCCAGACCAATAATCGATTGAATCATCCTGTGGTGGAGAGGAAACCCCGAAGCTCCCATTAGATCCAAATGACTGAAGCAAAACTGGGATCTCATTGGGGCTGAAGTGGCTGCACAATACTGTCATCTACATCAGGGGTATCCAATCTGCGGCCCATGGGTGCACGCAGCCCAACACAAAATCATAAACTTACTAAAAATATTGATTTATTTCGTTTTTTTTTGTTTTTTTTTAATAAAAATGCGTTTGCACTTAGCAAACACATGCAGCCAAAGGAAAATGTGACAGGGTCTCTTTATTGGACTTTTATACATTTTATCCTCTCCCGCTCCCCAATCACGTCATCTGTTTTTGGCAGCTCCTATATTTGTGAACAATTATTTTCAAGGATGAAGAACGCGAAGCGCAAAGTTCGAACCAAAATCTGCGATGAGCACCTTGAGAACCCATCGAGAATTGCTGCTGCATCCATCCAACCAGATATGGATGTGTTACTTTATCAGAAACAGTTTCAAATATTCTCCTAGTTTTATGTTCCCTCTTCTACATTTATAACAAAAAATATAAAAAAAAAAAGCTTTATTTCTCAGATCAGAACATTATCTATGCCCTCTGTTTCCTCTTGTACCAAGTTGTATTGTAACTGTCATGTCTGCCTTCATTCTGTACAGCGCTGCGCACAGTGTTGGCGCCATATAAATCCTGTATATTAATAATATCAGTGATCGGTAATTTGTTACAAAAAAATCAGAAGAATATATTTTTAAAAATATTTTTCATATAGTTTGTAATATAAACGCATTTCAACATACAGTACGGAGGGAGAACACTGCATGTACACGGACACGTGGGAGAGCACTTCATGTACACGGACACGTGGGAGAACACTGCATGTACACGGACACGTGGGAGAACACTGCATGTACACGGACACGTGGGAGAACACTGCATGTACACGGACACGTGGGAGAGCACTTCATGTACACGGACACGTGGGAGAACAGACAGATGGGAGAACATTGAATGTACATGGATATGATCTCCATGTATAATACATAAGGGGGGGATATGATCTCCATGTATAATACATAAGGGGGGATATGATCTCCATGTATAATACATAAGGGGGGATATGATCTCCATGTATAATACATAAGGGGGATATGATCTCCATGTATAATACATAAGGGGGGGATATGATCTCCATGTATAATACATAAGGGGGGGATATGATCTCCACGTATAATACATAAGGGGGGGATATGATCTCCATGTATAATACATAAGGGGGGATATGATCTCCACGTATAATACATAAGGGGGGGATATGATCTCCACGTATAATACATAAGGGGGGATATGATCTCCACGTATAATACATAAGGGGGGATATGATCTCCACGTATAATACATAAGGGGGGGATATGATCTCCACGTATAATACATAAGGGGGGGATATGATCTCCACGTATAATACATAAGGGGGGGGATATGATCTCCATGTATAATACATAAGGGGGGATATGATCTCCATGTATAATACATAAGGGGGATATGATCTCCATGTATAATACATAAGGGGGGATATGATCTCCATGTATAATATATAGGGGGGGATATGATCTCCATGTATAATACATAAGGGGGATATGATCTCCATGTATAATACATAAGGGGGGATATGATCACCATGTATAATACATAAGGGGGGGATATGATCTCCATGTATAATACATAAGGGGGGGATATGATCTCCATGTATAATACATAAGGGGGGATATGATCTCCATGTATAATACATAAGGGGGGGGGGATATGATCTCCATGTATAATACATAAGGGGGGGGGGATATGATCTCCATGTATAATACATAAGGGGGGGGGGATATGATCTCCATGTATAATACATAAGGGGGGGGGGGATATGATCTCCATGTATAATACATAAGGGGGGATATGATCTCCATGTATAACACATAAGGGGGGGATATGATCTCCATGTATAATACATAAGGGGGGGATATGATCTCCATGTATAATACATAAGGGGGATATGATCTCCATGTATAATACATAAGGGGGATATGATCTCCATGTATAATATATAGGGGGGGATATGATCTCCATGTATAATACATAAGGGGGATATGATCTCCATGTATAATACATAAGGGGGGATATGATCTCCATGTATAATACATAAGGGGGGATATGATTTCCATGTATAATACATAAGGGGGGGATATGATCTCCATGTATAATACATAAGGGGGATATGATCTCCATGTATAATACATAAGGGAGGGATATGATCTCCATGTATAATACATAAGGGGGGATATGATCTCCATGTATAATACATAAGGGGGGATATGATCACCATGTATAATACATAAGGGGGGATATGATCTCCATGTATAATACATAAGGGGGGATATGATCTCCATGTATAATACATAAGGGGGGGATATGATCTCCATGTATAATACATAAGGGGGATATGATCTCCATGTATAATACATAAGGGGGGATATGATCTCCATGTATAATACATAAGGGGGATTTGATCTCCATGTATAATACATAAGGGGGGATATGATCTCCATGTATAATACATAAGGGGGGGATATGATCACCATGTATAATACATAAGGGGGGATATGATCTCCATGTATAATACATAAGGGGGATATGATCTCCATGTATAATACATAAGGGGGGATATGATCTCCATGTATAATACATATAGGGGGATATGATCTCCATGTATAATACATAAGGGGGATATGATCTCCATGTATAATACATAAGGGGGGGTATGATCTCCATGTATAATACATAAGGGGGGGGATATGATCTCCATGTATAATACATAAGGGGGTGATATGATCTCCATGTATAATACATAAGGGGGGATATGATCTCCATGTATAATACATAAGGGGGGGATATGATCTCCATGTATAATACATAAGGGGGGATATGATCTCCATGTATAATACATAAGGGGGGATATGATCTCCATGTATAATACATAAGGGGGGGATATGATCTCCATGTATAATCCATCAGTGGTTCATATAGTGAACTCGGTGTAGTTATTCCCCCTGAGGTCATCACAGAGGACAAGGGGGCGCTCTTTAAGTCTGGAGGAAAAGAAATGTCATCTCCAATCATGGAAAGGTTTCTTCACAGTGAGAGCTGTGAGAATGTGGAATAGACTCCCTCCAGAGGTGGGTGTGGCCAGCTCAGTGGATTGCTGTAGGAAAGTCCTGGATTCTTTCTTGGATACACAGAATATAACTGGATATAACATTTATAGGGAAAGGTGATCCAGGGAATATCCGATTGCCTCTCGGGGGATCAGGAAGGAATGTTTCCCCTGCAGGAGGAGATTGGATCGTGCTTTGCTGGGGTTTTGGCCTTCCTCTGGATCATCTGTGGGTGGAGGATTATAACTTGTTTTTTTTATGGTTGAACTGGATGGACTTTTGTCTTTTTTCAGCCAGACTAACTATGTAACTATGTGACACTGCACTCACAACACGGGTCACTGGACCAAGTACACTGGAATCACGACACGAGTCACTGGACCCAGGACACTGGACTCACGACATGGGTCACTGGACCAAGGACACTGGAATCACGACACGAGTCACTGGACCCAGGACTGCACTCATGACACTGGTCACTGGACCCAGGACTTACAACACGGGTCACTGGCCCAAGGACACTGGCCTCACGACACGGGTTACTGGATCCAGGCCACAGGACTCACAACATGGGTCATTGGACCCAGGACACTGCACACACAACATGGGTCACTGGACCCAGGACACTGGACTCACTACACTTACGACACGGGTCATTGGACCCAGGACACTGGACTCACAACAGAGATCACTGGACCCAGGACACTGCACTCACGACACGGGTCACTGGACCAACAGCACTGGACTCACGACACGGGACCAACGGCACTTCACTCACAACACGGATCACTGGACCCAGGAAACTGGTCTCACAACACGGGTCACTGGACCCAGGCCACAGGACTTACGACACGGGTCACTGGACCCAGGACACTGCACTCAAGACATGGGTCACTGGACCAGGTCACAGGACTCATGACATGGGTAACTGGACTAAGGACACAGGACTCACGAAATGGGTCACTGGACCCAGGACACTGCACTCACGACATGGGTCACTGGACCCAGGACACTGGACACACGAAACGGGTCACTGGACCAAGGACACTGGACTCACAACAAAGGTCACTGGCCCACAGAGACTGGCCTCACAACACGGGTTACTGGACCCAGAACATTGGACTCACGACCAGGGGCGGACTGACAACTCATGGGGCCCCCGGACAATAGGGGATCATGGGGCCCTTGTCCTCGCCAACACTCAAACCACACCCAAAAAAGCCTATGAAAGGTATCCGGGGCATTTCATGGGGCCCCCTACTGACCCCGGGCAGTGCCGAGTTCCCAAATAGTCAATCCCCCCCGCTCACGACACAGGTCACTGGACCCGGGACACTGGACTCACGAAACGGATCACTGGACCCGGGACACTGGACTCATGACGCGGGTCAATGGACCCAGGACACTGCGCTCACGACATGGGTCACTGGACCCAGGACACACGACACAGGTCACTTGACCAATGACACTGGACTCACGACACTGGTCACTGGACCGACACTGGACTCACGACACTGGTCACTGGACCCGGGACACTGGACTCACTACACTGCACTCATGACATGGGTCATTGGACCCAGGCCACAGGACTTACGACATGGGTCACTGGACCCAGGCCACAGGACTTACGACATGGGTCACTGGACCCAGGCCACAGGACTTACGACATGGGTCACTGGACCCAGGCCACAGGACTTACGACACGGGTCACTGGACCAAGGACACTGGAATCACAACACTGGTCACTGGACCCAGGACACTGGACTAACGACACGGGTCACTGGAGCCAGGACACAGGGGAGAGGTCAGGGAAAGGTACGGGGGGGAGGTCAGGGAAAGGTACGGGAGGTCAGGGAAAGGTACGAGAGGAGAGGTCAGGGAAAGGTACGGGGGGAGGTCAGGGAAAGGTACGGGGGGAGGTCAGGGAAAGGTACAGGTGGGGAGGTCAGGGAAAGGTACAGGTGGGGAGGTCAGGGAAAGGTACGGGGGGGAGGTCAGGGAAAGGTACGGGAGGTCAGGGAAAGGTACGGGGGGAGGTCAGGGAAAGGTACAGGTGGGGAGGTCAGGGAAAGGTACAGGTGGGGAGGTCAGGGAAAGGTACGGGGGGGAGGTCAGGGAAAGGTACGGGAGGTCAGGGAAAGGTACGGGAGGAGACGTCAGGGAAAGGTACAGGTGGGGAGGTCAGGGAAAGGTACAGGTGTGGAGGTCAGGGAAAGGTACAGGTGGGGAGGTCAGGGAAAGGTACAGGTGGGGAGGTCAGGGAAAGGTACAGGTGGGGAGGTCAGGGAAAGGTACAGGTGGGGAGGTCAGGGAAAGGTACGGGGGGGAGGTCAGGGAAAGGTACAGGTGGGGAGGTCAGGGAAAGGTACGGGAGGTCAGGGAAAGGTACGGGAGGAGACGTCAGGGAAAGGTACAGGTGGGGAGGTCAGGGAAAGGTACGGGGGGGGGGGGAGAGGTCAGGGAAGGGTACGGGGGAGACGTCAGGGAAAGGTACGGAAGAGATTTGTTCACATTTGTACACTGGCACTGACTAGTCTTTCATGGTTCCTCTGTCTCGGATGGAGAGGAGCAGAGGAGGGGCAAACACTCGATGTCCCTCCTATCAGCTCATGACATCGTAGTTTTTCCATGGCGGCAGCTGCTATGAAGTTGTAATGGTGCGCAACAAAAACCTGTAACTTTATGTAAGTAAAAGGCCGGCTTGATCCGCCTGCTGGCTTGTATACAGTTTTTGGGCAATTTTTAGGCATTTTCATACGTCAACCCAGAAGAAACCTGAAGGCACCCTGGTCGAAAAAGTCTGGTCTATACTTACACCGATCTTGCTGTGTTTTCTTTAATGATTTCTGCTTTGTAAAATAACTAAGTCAGTTAAATTATTTTTGTATTGGAGGCACTTTTAGCTGACTAAATTAATGGTTCAGGCATTCCTGGACACTGTACATCTGGGTATACACAGCCCCCGCATGGATGTACGCTGTATTATGCCCCATGTGAATGAGGCCTCACCAGGAACTGAATTCTGCAAACTGTGACCAGAAAAGGACAAAGGAGAATTACTCCTGTGTCCTCCCTGCAGATGAGCTTTTCTTCATTATGAACTTACCATGTCTTGTTCTGCACTGTCTGTATTTGGAGGCAGCCATCTTGGTAGAGGCAGGGCTTTGCTTCCTCATGTCATAGATGACACCCCCCCCCCCCCCGATGACTGGAGGGGTAATGACATAGGTGGAGGCAACACAGATCTACAGAATGGACAAAGCAGAGAGATCTTTGTACTGCAGATCCTCAGGTACAGGTACAGCTCCCACTCCAGCAAGGAGAACAGTGAGCAGCACGGTAGTGACATCACCAAATCTCACAAGACCAGCAGCCTGAGGCAGCAGTGCCTTTCATGATTTCACGCTGCAAATATACAGCTATGAGACTACAGGAGTGCCCAGGCACAGGGAGTGCACAGATCTCAGGAGTGCCCAGACACGGGAAGTACACCGATCTCAGGAGTGCCCAGACACAGGAAGTACACCGATCTCAGGAGTGCCCAGGCACAGGAAGCACACCGATCTCAGGAGTGCCCAGACATGGAAAGCGCGCCGATCTCAGGAGTGCCCAGACACGGGAAGTGCACCGATCTCAGGAGTGCCCAGGCACAGGAAGTACATCGATCTCAGGAGTGCCCAGACATGGGAAGTACGCCGATCTCAGGAGTGCCCAGGCACGTGAAGTGCATTATCTCAGGAGTGCCCAGGCACGGGAAGTGCACCGATCTCAGGAGTGCCCAGACACGGGAAGCGTGCCGATCTCAGGAATGCCCAGACACGGGAAGCGTGCCGATCTCAGGAGTGCCCAGACACGGGAAGTACACCGATCTCAGGAGTGCCCAGGCACGTGAAGTGCATTATCTCAGGAGTGCCCAGACACGGGAAGTACACCGATCTCAGGAGTGCCCAGGCACGGGAAGTGCACCGATCTCAGGAGTGCCCAGACACGGGAAGTACACCGATCGCAGGAGTGCCCAGGCACGGGAAGTACACCGATCGCAGGAGTGCCCAGGCACGGGAAGTACACCGATCTCAGGAGTGCCCAGGCACGGGAAGTACATCGATCTCAGGAGTGCCCAGGCACAGGAAGTACATCGATCTCAGGAGTGCCCAGGCACAGGAAGTACATCGATCTCAGGAGTGCCCAGGCACGGGAAGTACACCGATCTCAGGAGTGCCCAGGCACGGGAAGTACACCGATCTCAGGAGTGCCCAGGCACGGGAAGTGCACCGATCTCAGGAGTGCCCAGGCATTGGAAGTACACCGATCTGAGGAGTGCCCAGGCACGGGAAGTACACCGATCTCAGGAGTGCACCAATCTCAGGAGTGCCCAGGCACAGGAAGTACACCGATTTCAGGAGTGCCCAGGCACGGGAAGTACACCGATCTCAGGAGTGCCCAGACACAGGAAGTGCACCGATCTCAGGAGTGCCTAGGCACAGGAAGTACACCGATTTCAGGAGTGCCCTGGCACGGGAAGTACACCGGTCTCAGGAGTGCCCAGGCACGGGAAGTACACCGATCTCAGGAGTGCCCAGGCACGGGAAGTGCACCGATCTCAGGAGTGCCCAGACACGGGAAGTACACCGATCGCAGGAGTGCCCAGGCACGGGAAGTACACCGATCTCAGGAGTGCCCAGGCACGGGAAGTACATCGATCTCAGGAGTGCCCAGGCACAGGAAGTACATCGATCTCAGGAGTGCCCAGGCACAGGAAGTACACCGATCTCAGGAGTGCCCAGGCACAGGAAGTACACCGATCTCAGGAGTGCCCAGGCACAGGAAGTACACCGATCTCAGGAGTGCCCAGGCACGGGAAGTACACCGATCTCAGGAGTGCCCAGGCACGGGAAGTGCACCGATCTCAGGAGTGCCCAGGCATTGGAAGTACACCGATCTGAGGAGTGCCCAGGCACGGGAAGTACACCGATCTCAGGAGTGCACCAATCTCAGGAGTGCCCAGGCACAGGAAGTACACCGATTTCAGGAGTGCCCAGGCACGGGAAGTACACCGATCTCAGGAGTGCCCAGACACAGGAAGTGCACCGATCTCAGGAGTGCCTAGGCACAGGAAGTACACCGATTTCAGGAGTGCCCTGGCACGGGAAGTACATCGGTCTCAGGAGTGCCCAGGCACGGGAAGTACACCGATCTCAGGAGTGCCCAGGCACGGGAAGTACACCGATCTCAGGAGTGCCCTGGCACGGGAAGTACACCAATCTCAGGAGTGCCCAGACACGGGAAGTACACCGATCTCAGGAGTGCCTAGGCACAGGAAGTACACCGATCTCAGGAGTGCCCAGGCACAGGAAGTGCACCAATCTCAGGAGTGCCAAGACACAGGAAATGCACCAATCTCAGGAGTGCCCAGACACAGGAAGTACACCGATCTCAGGAGTGCCCAGGCACAGGAAGTACATCGATCTCAGGAGTGCCCAGACACAGGAAGTACACCGATCTCAGGAGTGCCCAGGCACGGGAAGTACACCGATCTCAGGAGTGCCCAGGCATTGGAAGTACACCGATCTGAGGAGTGCCCAGGCACGGGTAGTACACCGATCTCAGGAGTGCCCAGGCACGGGAAGTACACTGATCTCAGGAGTGCCCAGACATGGGAAGTGCACCAATCTCAGGAGTGCCTAGGCACAGGAAGTACACCGATCTCAGGAGTGCCCTGGCACGGGAAGTACACCGATCTCAGGAGTGCCCAGGCACGGGAAGTACACCGATCTCAGGAGTGCCCAGGCACAGGAAGTACACCCATCTCAGGAGTGCCCAGGCACAGGAAGTACACCCATCTCAGGAGTGCCCAGGCACAGGAAGTACATCGATCTCAGGAGTGCCCAGGCACCGGAAGTACACCCATCTCAGGAGTGCCCAGGCGCGGGAAGTACACCGATCTCAGGAGTGCCCAGGCACAGGAAGTACATCGATCTCAGGAGTGCCCAGACACGGGAAGTGCACCGATCTCAGGAGTGCCCAGGCACAGGAAGTACACCGGTCTCAGGAGTGCCCAGGCACAGGAAGTACACCGGTCTCAGGAGTGCCCAGGCACAGGAAGTACACCGATCTCAGGAGTGCCCAGGCACAGGAAGTACACCGATCTCAGGAGTGCCCAGGCTACTACTAGTTTTCAGGAAGAATTTGAGACAAAAAAAACGATTTTTCAGAGCACTGGGTTCTCACAAGTGACACGTCTAGCTGTTCCCTCCAACACAGCAACACTTCACTTCCGGGGTTCAGGTCCATTTTAATGAATGAAATCACTCAGATGCAGCACAACGCACATCACACAGCCATGTAGTGTTTTATTTGCAGCGGGATCATGCAGTATGCTCCGCCCCCAATACACAGGAGGACCCGGGTGTCAGGCAATTAACCCTCCCTTTGCCAAGGAAGATGGCGGCTCAGGCAGTGATACTGGAACCTTCTGTGTACGGGATCTCCCCCTCCCCCATACAGCAATGAGTCTGACAACACACAGAGCCAGCAATGTTAATGAGTTCACAGGCCTCGGGCCACACAGGGTGGAGGAGAGCACAGAGTGACCAGAAATCCAGTGTCAGCCTTCGTCTGAAAAAAAAAAAAAGAAAGCTGGCTTCGGATTGGCTGCTCTAGTGTCGGCCTTCAGCTGAAGACTGATAAATGAATGCTGGCTTCGGATTGGCTTCTCTAGTGTCTGCCTTCAGCTGAAGACTGATAAATGAAAGCCGGCTTCGGATTGGCTGCTCTCGTGTTGGCCTTCAGCTGAAGACTGATAAATGAAAGCCGGCTTCGGATTGGCTGTTCTAGCATTCTCCATTGGCTGACGTATGATAAATGAAAGCCGGCTTCGGATTGGCTGCTCTAGTGTCGGCCTTCAGCTGAAGGCTGATAAATGAAAGCCAGCTTCAGATTGGCTGCTCTAGTGTCGGCCTTCAGCTGAAGACTGATAAATGAAAGCTGGCTTCGGATTGGCTGCTCTAGTGTCGGCCTTCAGATGAAGACTGATAAATGAAAGGTCTAGGTCTGAAAAATGAAATCTGGCGTTGGATTGGCTGCTCTAGCATTCTCCATTGGCTGAAGACTGATCAATGAAAGCCGGCTTCGGATTGGCTTCTCGTGTCGGCCTTCAGCTGAAGACTGATCAATGAAAGCCGGCTTCGGATTGGCTTCTCTAGTGTCGGCCTTCAGCTGAAGACCGATAAATGAAAGCCGGCTTCGGATTGGCTGCTCTAGTACAGGACCTCTTTGTTCTGATCCCCTGGCTGTTTGATCGTTCAGGTTATTCATTCAAACAATGTTGTTACAGAATGGCAGCTCAATACAAACTGATGTACACAGAATATTTGGCTCACTCCAGTGCGTGGAATCGGATTGGTCCGCACTGACACCATCGATCACATGGTAGTCCTCGATGAGATGGACTCTTCAGAAGGTCATACAAGAGCCTGTCTGCCATCAGCAGCACATTGTTATACATACATTTAGCAGAAGAACAAACCAATCCTTCCCGGAACGTTCAGACACATTTACAAGCCGCATCCTCCGGCTTCCTGTGCGCCGCTTCCCCGAACTTCTGGTCCACCATCGTACACTCGGCTCGTCATTTCTAGTCATGTGATCACACTCCTGGGAGACTACATGTCCCATCATTCATAGCGGCAGTGTGCACACGTGATCTGTCATTCATAAATGGTGGCCAATGTGAGGACAATGCCTGCGCCAATGCACACAAGACATGCCCTCTGCTCCTCCTCCTCCTAGGGAACACATTGACAGCACCGCCTAAGACCTCCTTCACACAGGTACCAAGAGATTCTTCTAAAGGGGCTGGTGACCATCAGCTCTGAGCCAGAACAAGAA
Organism: Staurois parvus; assembly: GCF_062004578.1. Taxonomy (NCBI): domain Eukaryota; kingdom Metazoa; phylum Chordata; class Amphibia; order Anura; family Ranidae; genus Staurois; species Staurois parvus. Next base: position 290,945 of record NW_028319093.1, read on the forward strand.
TGGTACACCAATGCTGCCCTCCTGAGATCGGGGATTCTGGAAAAGGATGTAAAGGCCTACTGCATTACCATCCACACTTTGTTAGGAGATAAAAACCAACGAGTCCATACTCACATGAGCAAATGGTCAAACCGGCATTGTACATACAGCCAGGAACCAGAAGATGGAACTCACATGGTCCATCACATGAGCAAACGGTCAAACCAGCATTGTACATACAGCCAGGAACCAGAAGATGGAACTCACATGGTCCATCACATGAGCAAACGGTCAAACCAGCATTGTACATACAGCCAGGAACCAGAAGATGGAACTCACATGGTCCTCACATGAGGAAATGGTTAAACCAGCGTTGTACATACAGCCAGGAACCGGAAGATGGAACTCACATGGGACATCACATGAGGAAATGGTTAAACCAGCATTGTACATACAGCCAGGGACCAGAAGATGGAACTCACATGGTCCATCACATGAGCAAATGGTCAAACCAGCATTGTACATACAGCCAGGGACCAGAAGATGGAACTCACATGGTCCATCACATGAGCAAATGGTCAAACCAGCATTGTACATACAGGCAGGAACCAGAAGATGGAACTCACATGGTCCATCACATGAGGAAACGGTTAAACCAGCATTGTACATACGACCAGGAACTAGAAGATGGAACTCACATGGTCCTCACATGAGCAAATTGTTAAACCAGCATTGTACATACAGCCAGGGACCGGAAGATGGAACTCACATGGTCCATCACACGAGGAAATGGTTAAACCAGCATTGTACATACAGCCAGGAACCAGAAGATGGAACTCACATGGTCCATCACATGAGGAAATGGTTAAACCAGCATTGTACATACAGCCAGGAACCAGAAGATGGAACTCACATGGTCCATCACATGAGCAAATGGTTAAACCAGCATTGTACATACAGCCAGGGACCGGAAGATGGAACTCACATGGTCCATCACATGAGGAAATGGTTAAACCAGCATTGTACATACAGCCAGGAACCAGAGGATGGAACTCACATGGTCCATCACATGAGGAAATGGTTAAACCAGCATTGTACATACAGCCAGGAACCAGAAGATGGAACTCACATGGTCCATCACAAGAGTCATAACACCAGCTGATGTGTTTCGAGGGGCTTACCCCCTTCCTCAGAGCAAAACTCGAAACACGTCAGCTGGTGTTATGACTCATGTGAGGACCATGTAAATTCCAGCACCAGCTGATGTGTTGCGAGTTTTGCTCTGAGGAAGGGGGTATGCCCCTCGAAACACGTCAGCTGGTGTTATGACTCGTGAGGAACATGTGAGTTCCATCTTCCGGTTCCTGGCTGTATGTACAACGCTGGTTTAACCATTTGCACATGTAAGTATGGACTCGTTGTTTTTTATTTCCTAACAAATGGTTAAACCAGCGTTGTACATACAGCCAGGAACCGGAAGATGGAACTCACATGGTCCTCACGAGTCATAACACCAGCTGACGAGTTTTGAGGGGCAAACCCCCTTCCTTAGACCAAAACTCGCAACACATCAGCTGGTATTAGGACTCAATTGAGTTCCATCTTCTGGTTCCTGGCTGTATGTACAACGCTGGTTTAACCATTTGTGAGTTCCATCTTCTGAAAGACCTTCTGGTTCCTGGCTGTATTTACAACGTTGGTTTAACCATTTGCTCTTGTGATGGACCATGTGAGTTCCATCTTCTGGTCCCTGGTTGTATGTACAAAGCTGGTTTAACCATTTCCTCATGTGAGGACCATGTGAGTTCCATCTTCTGGTCCCTGGCTGTATGTACAACGCTGGTTTAACCATTTGTGAGTTCCATCTTCTGGAAGATCTTCTGGTCCCTGGTTGTATGTACAACGTTGGTTTAACCATTTGCTCTTGTGATGGACCATGTGAGTTCCATCTTCTGGTCCCTGGTTGTATGTACAAAGCTGGTTTAACCATTTCCTCATGTGAGGACCATGCGAGTTCCATCTTCTGGTCCCTGGCTGTATGTACAACACTGGTTTAACCATTTGTGAGTTCCATCTTCTGGTCCCTGGTTGTATGTAAAAAGCTGGTTTAACCATTTGCTCATGTGATGGACCATGTGAGTTCCATGTTTGGTTCCTGGCTGTATGTACAACGCTGGTTTAACCATTTGTGAGTTCCATCTTCTGAAAGACCTTCTGGTCCCTGGCTGTATGTACAACGCTGGTTTAACCATTTCCTCATGTGATGGACCATGTGAGTTCCATCTTCTGGTCCCTGGCTGTATTTACAACGTTGGTTTAACCATTTGCTCATGTGATGGACCATGTGAGTTCCATGTTTGGTCCCTGGCTGTATGTACAATGCGGGTTTAACCATTTGCTCATGTGAGCATGTACGCATCGTATTTTTTCTTTTTCCCTAACAGTGCCGGTGGTAATGCGCCAGATCTTTGCGTCCTTTGGTTTTGTTTGTGTATTCTCCAGACTCCTCAATCTCAAGAGGGCAGCATTGGCTTAAAATCCCTCTTCTGGCTAAGAGTTGATGGTCACCACCCACCATTTTTATATTCCTAATATGGCCAGGAGGCCTTTGCACCCTTTTGTTTGTGGACGACAAGCGTACACCTGTGCGAGGGCTGTGTTTGCTCATATGAGGATGCTCAGGTGTGCTAGCAGTCCGATTCATGTCAGTTGGTACACAGCGGCGAGGAGAGTGTGCATTCGGGGGCGTGCACCTGCACAGCTGGCAAACTCGGAACATCAATGGAAGTTCCACCTGCATGGGGATGCACAGAACACCAGTGCAGGTACACCCGGCCCTCACACAGGTGTATACTACAGTATGCCCATGTAAACGAAGCCCAAGGAGGCAATGGAAGGTGCATCTCCTGTGTTGGGCAGCATCCTCACATGTGCCTGTAGTCTGTGGAGCACCCACTATGGGATGGCTATGCCAGGGTTCCACAGGACCTAGGAGGCCATGGAGTCACCCCTGTACCGGCCAGGTAGACCAGATCTCAGGGGCCCAGGTCAAACCATAGGATCCTGGAAGCCCAGCCACCCTTAGGGTCGGTTCACACTATAGAAACGCAGTCCAGATGTGTTCCGGGTGCATTTCCACATACGTGTTTTTGACATGTTCCAGTGAATTTTTTATGCATTCCAGTTCATTTCCTTCCCTCTCTTTTTCTTCAATTTAAATAGGGACATGTGTGTTTCGGTGCGTTTTGGTGAGTTTTACCGCGTTCCAGTACAGTTCTGTGCAGAAAAAAATGCCGCCTGTTTACTTTTTGTTCTGCAATCGGAACGCACCGGAACTGCAAGCGCTGATGTGAACTATGACACTGACAACCAGATCACCGGCTTTCTGTGTGTTTTGGATGCAGAAAAAAAGCAACTGAAACGCATAGAGTGTACCAGAAAATGGGACCAGGGGACCGGGTCAACCCACAGAACCCTGAAAGCCAAGGAATCACCCCTGTACCGGACAGTGGGACCAGCTCCCATGGGCCCTGCCCGAACCACAGAACCCTGGAAGCTGAGTCACCCTTATACTGGAAAGTGGGATTAGCAATCAGGGGCCCGGATCAACCCTCAGGACCATGGAAGCCAAGGGTTCACCCCTATACTTGTTAGTGGGACCTGCTCTCAGGGGCCTGGGTCAACACACTAGGACCCTGGAAGCCAAGGAGTCACCCCTATACCAGCCAGTGGGATCAGCATTCAGGGGGCCGGGTCAACCCACAGCACCCTGGAAGCCGAGCCACCCTTATACCAGAAAACAAGACCAGCACTAAGGGGACCGGGATCAACACACAGGAACCTGGAAGCCAAGGAGTAACCCTTGTACCTGAAAGTGGGACCAGCTCTCAGGGGCCCAGGTCAACACACAGGACTCTGGAAGTCAAGCCACCCTGATACTAGAAAGCAGAACCAGCGTTCAGGGACCCGGGTCGAACCACAAGACCCTGGAAGCTGGGCCACCCTTATACCAGAAAGTGTGACCAGCACTCAGGGGCCCGGGTTAACCCACAAGACCTTAGAAGCTGAGCCACCCTGATACTAAAAAGCAGGGCCAGCGTTCAGGGTCCCGTGTCAACCACAAGACCCTGGAAGCTGAGCCACCCTGATACCAGAAAGTGGGACCAGCACTCAGGAACCAGTTAAACCCCAGGACCATGGAATCCAAGGAGTCACCCCTATACCCAACAGTGGGACCAGCTCCCAGGGGCCCGGGTCAACCCACAGGACCCTGGAAGCTGAGCCACCCTTATACCAGGAAGTGGGACCAGCACTCAGGGACCGGTTAAACCCCAGGACTCTGGAAGCCAAGGAGTTACCCCTATACCAAACAGTGGGACCAGCTCCCAGGGGCCCAGGTCAGCACACAGAACCCTGGAAGCTGAGCCACCCTTATACCAGAAAGTGGGACCAGTGTTCAGGGACCCAGGTCAAACCACAAGATCCTGGAAGCCAAGCCACCCTTAGACCAGAAAGTGGGACCAGCTCCCAGGGGCCCGGGCCAGCCCACAGAACCCTGAAAGCTTAGCCACCCTTATACTAGAAAGTGGGACCAGCTCTCAGGGGCCCGGGTCATCCCAGCAGAAAGGCAATGTCTCAGACATGAAGAAGAGGCTGACAATGTCGGGGGTTACCCTCAGCAGCTGAAATTGTTAAAAAAAAAAGTTGGGGTTTAATATCACATTTCCATCTGAAATAAATCAGGAGATCTGATGGGAAAATTTACACCATGAAACAAAGAGAAAAACCCAAATATCACAAGAATCAGATCCACACCGACCAATGGGAGAACTCCGCACTTACTGGTAGAGCTCCGGGAGGTTGGGGCCCCCAGGGGACACTGCTCTCCCCCCCTGTGGGAGCCACGTGGTGGAATCGGCGCAGTGTTCCTGACACTCGGCCCGCGGCAGTCACATTAGATAAAAGAGCGGCATGCATGGGGGGCCCGACACAGGGGCCCGACTTGGGGCGATTTAGTAAGAAATGCAGAAAAAGGTCAGATTACAAAAAAGAAGGCAAGGCAGCAGATTCCAGAGTCTCTTGCAGTGCATGCTGGGACAGCGGCCCGTGTTAGTATGTAAACAGGACACATCAATCATTCCTGCAATGGATTTACCTCATCCTGTCATTGTCATAGGAAAGGCTGGACTCAAAAAGTCTGCAGCAATTGGGTCTCTAAAAAGTTTGGGGGGAAAAATCAAAAAAAGAGAATTATAAGAGGAAAGACGAGCCGCTGGAGGTTAATCGGTCTTCTTCCGATCGGCCGACAGAACTTTCCTCCGCTGGTGGAGCATGTGGAAGTAGAGCTGCGGGAAGACTGCAAGAAGAGGACAACCTGTCAGGGACAGACAATCCCACACACCATGGTGTCACCCCCATTACCCCGCCAGGTCCGGACACTCCCCCCCTTCCAGTCCGGACACTTCCCCCCCCCTTCCGGCCCGGACGCTCTCCCCCCCTTACTGTCCGGACACTCCCCCCCCCTTCCAGTCTGGACACTCCCCCCCCCCACCTCCTGGTCCGGACACTTACCCCCCCCCACCTCCCCCTTCCAGTCCGGACACTTCCCCCCTCCCCCCTTCCAGTCCGAAGGCTTCCCCCCCCCTTCCGGTCCGGACGCTTTCCCCCTCCCCCCTTCCGGTCCGAAGGCTTCCCCCTCCCCCTTCCAGTCCGGACACTTCCCCCCTTCCAGTCCGGACACTTCCCCCCCCCCCTCCCCCTTCCAGTCCGGAAACTTCCCCCCTTCCAGTCCGGACACTTCCCCCCTCCCCCCTTCCGGTCCGAAGGCTTCCCCCCCCTTCCGGTCCGGATGCTTTCCCCCCCCTTCCGGTCCGGACGCTTTCCCCCCCCTTCCGGTCCGGACGCTTTCCCCCCCCCTTCCGGTCCGGACGCTTTCCCCCCCCCTTCCAGTCCGGACGCTTTCCCCCCCCCTTCCAGTCCGGACGCTTTCCCCCCCCCTTCCAGTCCGGACGCTTTCCCCCCCCCTTCCAGTCCGGACGCTTTCCCCCCCCCTTCCAGTCCGGACGCTTTCACCCCCTTCCAGTCCGGACACTTTCCCCCCTTCTTCCAGTCCGGACACCTACCCCCCCCCCTTCCAGTCCGGACACTTACCCCCCCCCCCCTTCCAGTCCGGACACTTACCCCCCCCCCCCCTTCCAGTCCGGACACTTCCCCCCCTTCCAGTCCGGACACTTCCCCCCCTTCCAGTCCGGACACTTCCCCCCCTTCCAGTCCGGACACTTCCCCCCCTTCCAGTCCGGACACTTCCCCCCCTTCCAGTCCGGACACTTCCCCCCCCCCCTTCCAGTCCGGACACTTTCCCCCCTTCTTCCAGTCCGGACACCTACCCCCCCCCCTTCCAGTCCGGACACTTACCCCCCCCCCCCTTCCAGTCCGGACACTTACCCCCCCCCCCCCTTCCAGTCCGGACACTTCCCCCCCTTCCAGTCCGGACACTTCCCCCCCTTCCAGTCCGGACACTTCCCCCCCTTCCAGTCCGGACACTTCCCCCCCTTCCAGTCCGGACACTTCCCCCCCTTCCAGTCCGGACACTTCCCCCCCCCCCTTCCAGTCCGGACACTTCCCCCCCCCCTTCCAGTCCGGACACTTTCCCCCCCCCTTCCAGTCCGGACACTTTCCCCCCCCCCCCCTTCCAGTCCGGACACTTTCCCCCCCCCCTTCCAGTCCGGACACTTTCCCCCCCCCCCCTTCCAGTCCGGACACTTTCCCCCCCCCCCTTCCAGTCCGGACACTTTCCCCCCCCCTTCCAGTCCGGACACTTTCCCCCCCTTCCAGTCCGGACACTTTCCCCCCCTTCCAGTCCGGACACTTTCCCTCCCCCTTCCAGTCCGGACACTATCCCCCCCCCTTCCAGTCCGGACACTATCCCCCCCCCTTCCAGTCCGGACACTATCCCCCCCCCTTCCAGTCCGGACACTATCCCCCCCCCTTCCAGTCCGGACACTATCCCCCCCCCTTCCAGTCCGGACACTATCCCCCCCCCTTCCAGTCCGGACACTATCCCCCCCCCTTCCAGTCCGGACACTATCCCCCCCCCTTCCAGTCCGGACACTATCCCCCCCCCTTCCAGTCCGGACACTATCCCCCCCCCCTTCCAGTCCGGACACTTTCCCCCCCCCCCTTCCAGTCCGGACACTTTCCCCCCCTTCCAGTCCGGACACTTTCCCCCCCTTCCAGTCCGGACACTTTCCCCCCTTCCAGTCCGGACACTTTCCCCCCCTTCCAGTCCGGACACTTTCCCCCCCTTCCAGTCCGGACACTTTCCCCCCTTCCAGTCCGGACACTTTCCCCCCCTTCCAGTCCGGACACTTTCCCCCCCCCTTCCAGTCCGGACACTTTCCGACCTTCCAGTCCGGATACTTTCACCCCCTTCCCCCCCAGGCCAATTTTCAGCTTTCAGCGCTATCACACTTTGAATGACAATTGCGCGGTCATGCAACACTGTACCCAGATGAATTTTTTAGCATTTTTTTGAGACAGATAAAGCTTTATTTTGGTGGTATTTATTCACCGCTGAGAGTTTTATTTTTTTTGCTATGTAAATGAAAAGTTCCAAAAATTTAGAAAAAAAAGTTTTTCTTATAAAATATTGCAAATAAATAATCTTTCATCATAAATCTCGGCCAAAATTTATTCCGTTATTTTTTTAGTAAAAAACAAAAATAACCCAAATTAGTTTATAACCAAAAATTATCATTTAAAAAAATTTTTTTTACATTTTTATTTTTTTTTTATATTATTATTTATGTTTGTTTTTTTTTAACATACTGTCACCCTAGCAGTAGGGTCACCATGGTGACTCTGTACTACTTGTGGGGGGTGATGACATTTTTTTTTTTTTTTTACACTGATTGCTTTTACACCCATAAAGGCTGTAAGAGGAATCATTTCTCCTCTCTGCATTCCTGCAGCCATTGGGAAATACTGTGTGAGCTGTGATTGGTCACAGCCTGTCACATGGTACAAGGCTGTTGTGAATGGCCCTGTACCATGTGATCTCTGTGATCATTCACAGGTTTCACACGTAGTAAGCAATGATGTCAGAAGTGACATCTTGCTTACTACTCAAGTGATCACTGATTGGCCAATCAGTGATCACATGATCAGGACCTCACACAGAGGTCTCGTACGACAATCGATGTACCATTGTGTCTGGAGGACACAGCGGGCACCGTATCGTGGTGCTGCGCGCTCCCAGGGGGCACACAAGCAGGGGGCGGGGAGGCCGTTTATAAACACCCACCCTCCCCTGCACTGCCACCGTCCGGCAGTTTATATACAACGGCCAGATGGGAAGGGGTTAAAGCAGAACTCCAGGCATCCCAAATGACCGGCCGGGCTCACAGGAAGTGGGCTGAATGACGGAGTGTCCTTCTGCCATGATGAGGATGGAGGAGGAAGCTGGAGGCAGCACTGGAGTGACACTTTTTTTTCCTTTTTTTAAATAGGAGGTGGGAGGGGCCAAAACCCCCAACATACTGAAATAATAGAGTGTACTCACTGGGGATGTAGGAGATCATGACGAGGATGAGGAAGGTGTAGTAGTCGAAGGAGAAGTTGGAATTGTTGGGCAGTCTGAT